>NC_141151.1:46100130-46255755 GCF_053477565.2 Lygodium microphyllum | reverse complement strand
ATCTTCTCAATGATGGAGCTTCTACTGTTCTCTGCCATTATCACAAAACTAATACCAAACAGCAAGCAAATCTTCTGCAACCTTTGACTTGTAGTGCACAGCAATACACCAGACAGCCTTTTTCATTGTCTGCTCAACAATACATGCAATCTGCAACCTGTTTGCAAATTAACCTTATGTTTTCTTCCTGCAAACACCTCAAGAATTACAGATTCGCAATCTGTAACCTATGCACTCACTTTCGATCAAAATAGCCGAAATCACAATGTATCGTGAAACTGTTGTCCGCAACCTTGCGGCTCTAAACGGGGCTTGAAGCGGCCTCAGATGCCCAAAATAACTACGGGAAAGCCCTGATGGACTCATTTGCAGAATACACAGCACTCTTCGCACACACCAAATCTCACTACAATCTGAGATTTTTGCTCGACCCTACTTCCGGTGCCGCCACAGGCACTATCCAAGAGAGAGAGTGGAAGAATGGGAGAGCTTCTTACCCGTGGCTTGCTTGCTCAAACCTTGCTTCTTCTCCTTCACTTCAACCTTCGAAATCAGCCTCTCTCAGTGGCACGGCTTTGATACCATGTCAAGAATCGCGTGGTGGAGGAACTTGCTCAAGATGCTGCGCCGAACACACACAGAATGCACAAGGAGAAGCTCACTCAAGAGACAAGAAGAGAGATGGAGGCCAAAACGTTTTCTTGCTGATTTCTTCTTCTTCTTCCACACACTTTACAATGTACACAAAGTATAGATAAGATACAACATAAAGGAAAGTGACCTACTAAGTCAAACAATGCATAACCGATTACACTAGTCGACTGGCACTATAACTATGCCAGCTGTAAATAGGTGTAACAACCTGAATATAATAAGTAATGAGTCAGTGGCCATGTGTGAGTCATAATGACTACCAACGTGCTAAGTGTAGACGTGTGGACCTATCTAACCAGCCAGTCCATCATCAATGTCCGCATGTGTTGAGCTTGTCATCTCAACAAGAACATGATCTCTCCACCCAAAACAATAAAAACCTTTATTTTTCCACTTAAATATTGCATTTCAAAATTTTAATTATTAATAATGGTCGCATTTGATTACATTCTGTATATTACCACTCACAACCATCAAAGGCATGTCAAACAAGGTTCATACAAATTTTCATACCATACGCACTTTATTTGAATCATGAATTGTCAAAAATAAGCAAATTTTCTTCATAAAATAGACATACCATTAAATTACCTGTTTTCGATTACAAAAATTGAATGTGTGGATAGTCATCTTACCTTACCTAAATCTTTACATAGCACGGAACATCAATCCTCAATATCCTATAACAATTTGGTACATGCCGGACAAGCATCCTTCATCTCGTTCTTCTCTTTCTTTCACTTGCATGAATTGCCTCTTGGATGAGAGAGAGGGATGAGAGAGAAATACTCAATTTTGATCTCCACATTCAGGCAGCAATTCTTTGCGTGGAGAGAAGTGATGGAGAGCAAAAAAATGGAGAAGAATTCTGGTATCTTTGGCTTTATCAGTTGTTTTGCAACCCACAACCCCCCTCATGATCAAGCAAAATGATTGTGCCCTCCTTTGCCTCCTCGTCATCAAAAAACATGCCCCTCCCAATTCACATGAAAATTTGAGCTCTCTTGAGGCTACAAAGGTCATACCTCTTGGCCACTAAAGCCTCATTCATACTCTTCGTGTGCCGTCCGATCTCTAGTTTCTCCCTCATTCGACGTGAGTCTCAAAAATTCAAGCGTCTATCTTGAAGTCCTAAAGGGCCGACGAGAACTTGTCCTACTTCGATTTGGCACCCGACGTATGAAAAATCCATAACCACTGCAAAGGTTGGTCTTTTGAAGAAATTTTAATTCCTTACTTCCATAACCACTTAAAATTGTTGGATCCACATCTTTTGCTTCCATCGAGCTTCCATTTTTGCTTTAAATTTACATTAGTTGGAACTTATCTTGCATTTCCTAGGTGTTTAAATCCTGCTCTCAACTACTATTGATCTTGAAACTTGAATGCCCCAATTTTTCTAGAGCTATGTGTATTGACAAAAGTATAGGAAACTAACTTTTAGAAGGTTAATTAGTAATTTAATTAGTAATTATAAATTGGTTAAATGATTACTGATGATGAGTTGATTGGCTTGTTTGGATGATATAAAATTTTAACCCTTGTTTATCTTTGATTAAATGTAACTGAAATATATTTATTTTTTCTACAACTCTGTATTCTTCATGCAAATTAGTAGGATATGGTAATCATGACTATTGATAATTGTGCCTTAGATCTGAGAACAAGTTGAGTGTTGAATATTGCTTGAGTGTTAATGTTGTGGACATGTCCCAAAAAATTAATAGAGTATACTACTACTAAACTTGGAGCTTTAATAACAGTTATGTTGCGTTGAGTTTCCTGAGTATTATTTTGATGTGCTTGTTACAAATCATGGATCTAGAGCATGGCAGATGCTATGGCGGGTGGAAGACGAGGACGAAACTCATGATGACATAGACAAGTAGAGACAAACTGTTACACAAGTGAATTAGGTTCCAAGATGGCAACTTGGACTCATAAACACAATCTTGTGTAGGACTAAAAAAGTCAAGACACTAAACTGGAAGTACAAAGCATCATGACATTGTATTCATTCCATATGAAAGTGATAGTGAAGTACAATGCTTTAGAGAAGTTGGGTTGTTCCATTCTCCTCACTGTGCGTATGAGATTCAGTACAACTCTTCCTGAAGCATACATCATTTGTCTATTTCTCAACACCCCCCCTCAAATGATGAGTCCCTACACTTGTTGGCTTTTGCCCCCCCTACATGATAACATGGACTAGGAGACTAGCTCATAGGTAGCCTAGTCAAGTTAAAGCTTGAGACTTTACATCTTTGGCAAGGGTTTTTACAAAGCAAATCCACTAAGGGAAACATAGAGATCCACTATGGGAACAAATTTCTTAGAACAATTTGTCAGAGTTGTTGATGGTAGCACAAGTATCTTCTTCTTCTTCTTCATTCATGAATTGACCTTGGTGGTGGTTATTCTGCATTTGCTGTGCTCTTTTCTTATGAAAACATTCACTAGTAACTTACCACAATAATGACATGTCATTCGACTTTTGTTGTTGGTGTTGAATCCTTGACCTCTTCCTTTGGGTCTAGTAGCTCCTTTTGTGTATAGGAGATTTTCCCTTGAGCTGTTCTCTTTTACATCTTTGCTTTTAAATTTTCTTTCCCCATCAAGCAGTGAGTGCTCAATGTCTTTGAGTGAGAGATTGGGAGCATTACTTAGGGTGGACACAAGGTTCTCAAATGGATCCTTATTTACACTTGCAAGCAGTACAACTATTGCTTCATCTTCATCAATATTATTCTTAAGAGTTGCAAGCTGAGTTTTTAGGCTCTTGAACTTGTTAATGTGTGTGGTCATAGAAGCACTGTCTTTGATATCTAGTTTGTAAAATTGCATGAGTAATTTTACCTTTAAATTCTTTGCTTGGGTACCAAACATCCTGTCAAGTTCCTCCCAACAAGTTCTAACATCTCTAATGTTAGAGATATGATGTAGCACATCATCACTTAGTCCCCAGGTAATGATGTCTAATTCCTTGTTATTCATCTTCTTCCATTCTTTGGTTTTGAGCTGGTCTTCTTCAATGAACCCGCCTTCATCATCTTCCTTCTTGCTATTTGTATCATCTTCAAATAGGTCCCACAAGTCCTTTCGCGTAAGGTGATACATGGTGTTCTCCTTCTAGGCATGAAAGCCTTCACCATTAAACTTTGCTATATGTTCCACTTCAGTCATCTTAGTAGGAGGTCTTACCACGTGAACTCTCGGTAATGTTTATCCTTTTACAAGAAGATTGAGATTTACACAGGATTTTATCAATGCGACTTTAAATCATCACATAGATTGGGAATAATCTTCGAAGCATGAATCAGAAGGTGAGTTACTTCTTGAATGTGCCAAGGAGCACAAGTCATGGGGCAATGTTAAATCTCACTATGTAGTATCAAAAGATACTAAGGTTTTGAAGATGATGATTCTTGTTGCTTGATGTTACCCTTCAGTTTTGATTTCTCCAAATCTTCCAAAGATTGATGATTGGTTGATGAAGTATTTGCTAAAAACTGAGTGATTACTTATTTTAGAGTGGTAGGAGCTTGAGTGTGCCAAAAGGAGTGAGAAAATGAAGAAAATTTAAGCTTTAAGTAATCTTGGCTATGGCTTCCTGGATTAGGGTTTTGACATAGACCTGGTTTTTTACTAATTGTAGGAGCTAAAATGGATCATTTTCAAAACTTTTTATGGAAATGAAGCTCTCTTTATGCTCTATAAAAGCCCTATGATCATCATGTAGATCGCTACAACGTCGTCACATGTAGAGCACATAAACGCAGGCATGCGCGATTTCAGATAGAAATGGCATTTTTTGGTAATGCTGATTGAATGATGAACAATGTCGGGCTTTGATGCTATAGGAGGGAGCGTCTTGAGGTTAGAAGATATTCTTAGAAGGAATCTTAGAGATCCAAGTCCTCCATGAAGGATATTTGTCCTGCAGGCCACAGACTAAGTTCATGGCAGCAAAATTGACAAAAGTGACAATGCTAAGCTCCAGACAGGGAAATGTCAAGTTCTTATGTGATGCAGAGAAGCCTTGAGAGACAAAGAAAGAATAAATCTTCAGAAGGAAGCTTGGAGAGATATTCCTTGTAGAGAAAGTTATAGAAGCTTGAAGGAAGATAGGTGCAGACCTGGCTATGGCTGCCAAGGTGGAGCAAGTGGAGATGAGTTGAGAGATAAGCTCATTGAGCTAACTTGAGGTTTAAGAGGGACTGAGAGAGCAGAGAAGGGAGTCATGCCATGCCTAAATGGGCTCTGATACCATGTTACAAATTGTGGATCTAGAGCATGGTAGATGCTATGGTGGGTGGAAGATGAGGACCAAACTCATGATGACATAGACAAGTAGAGACAAACTGTTACACAAGTGAATTAGGTTCCAAGATGGAAACTTGGACTCATAAACACAATCTTGTGTAGGACTAACAAAGTCAAGACACTTAACTAAAATTACAAATCATCATGACATTGTATTCATTCCATATGAAAGTGATAGTCAAGTACAATGCTTTATAGAAGTTGGGTTGTTCCACTCTCCTCACTGTGCATATGGGATTCAGTACAACTCTTCTTGAAGTATACATCATTTGTCTATTTCTCAACAGTGCTTAGGCTAAGGGCAATAACTACTTTGGCACTAAGCTTACTCAAAGTATACAAAGTATGGCCTCAATCTAAGGACAAGTTAGATGGTGATATTTCTTGATATATTATGTTTTGACCATATCTAGAAGTATAAATTTTATCAAATTCTCAATAATATTCATTGTAAAGCTATCCAATTTTGCAAAAATATGGCTAGTTCCTAACATCAAAGTGTGGTATCAAATTCAAATTTCCTATTTTCTTGTTCAAGCATAATTCCTCTCTTGAGTATATGGCCCAATCATTTTCAAATGTATATCTTAAGCTATTTTGAAGGCAAGTTATTTTTGTCTATTAGATAGAATCTTTAACTTACAGTTCAATCCTATGTAGTTTGTATTGAATCTAATGATACATGTATTTGATTATATTAACTAGATTCTTGAGATTAGAGTTGCTACTTTAAGAGCATATGCTCACATAGGGATTTATGGATTAGGCGTTTAAAGAAACTATCTCAAATGAAGGTGAGGGTTGGTCTATGGAAGGGAAACTTTAGGGCTCCTATAATTCTCTCCTAAATGAAAATGGATATTGCTCTATTTGGTTTATTAATATATGGACAAAGATAACATATTGATATCAAAATCTCATATAAAAATTGCCTCTTTTCTCAATGATTATAGTCGCATGTGAAGTAAAGTTAAAATCTTTTGCAAATGAGGTAGAAATTTAAGAAATAAGAAAAGAGGGATGAAAGGGTAACTTATGTAAATACTTTTGTAAATCATTCATGAAGTGGAAAACTTTACGAGAAGAGGGATGAAACAATAACCTATGTAAATACTTCCATAAAGATGTCATGAAGTGGAAATCCTCAAGAAAAGTTGTGAAAGCCAAAGCAAGAGTGGAAGCACAAGCAGAAGCAAGAGCTATGGAGGTTTAAGAAAGAGAGAGCAAGATAGTGTGTGAGAACTCCAAGAGTCATAATGTGTTGCCTACCTTTCCTTATTCTAATGTCATAGAAAGAATTAAGAATAAAGTGGTAATGATAGGTGGATGTTGCATGTAGTGCACATGTTTCATGTAGTAATGTAGGTAGCTAGATACATATGGCCTTTAACCCCCAATAGCCTCCCACTTAAAGGTGAAAATTCTTGATTGGGTGAAAAAGGAAAAATGAGAAAAGTACAATATGTACATAGATTATAGTAGGATGATGAAAAATGTTAGCCCATCATATTCCTAAGGCATATCATTCTATTAAGAGACTTTTATTAAGAAAATCAACAAGATTCTTGTCAATCTAGATCTTGACAAGATCTACTTGCTTGGTTTTAACCACCTGTGTGTGATACGATAGTAATCGACTTCAATACTCTTGGTCTTTACATGAAAGATTACGTTATATATCAATTGAATGGAACTCATAGAGTTTGAATGCAATGTAGGAGTCATATTCATAACAAGGTCTACCACTAGATAGCCTAACCATAGGGCCTCGTTGCAAGCCCCAATGGCACTCAATCTTAGTATAGGCCGTGTATTTCTGCACCCTTGATATCCAAGAAATAACACTACTAGCAAAGGTGAAGATATGGTCATTGAGTGGTGGAGTTTTTGCTATCTCCATAATATCACCATAGCCCATGACTTTAGTATCCTAGCCACCATAACAAATGCACATATTGGGATCCTTAGGGTATCTTACGATATCCTACACATTGTCTCAATGTCACTGGCTAAGTGTTGAGATATAACAAGCCACATTTCCCACTATAAATGCTATCTTAGGTCTAGTGGCTATCATGGTATACATCAAGTTTCCCATTATGGATGCATATGTGAACTTGGCTATCTCACCCTTCTCATCATCTGATTGGGGACAATATGCTTGACTGAACTTCATATGAGAAGGTAAAGACTAGCCAATAGGCTTACCACCTTGCATATGGAAGTGCTCAAGGACTTTATGAATGTACTCCTTTTATTAAAAGTAGATGAGTTATTTGTGTATAATGCACATACCTAGTATGTGAGAGGCATGCCCCATGTCCTTTATCTCAAAGAACTTCTTGAGTTAAGTCTTCAAGGCATTCAAGTTATCATGAGCACTCCTAGGAATCAAGATATCATCAACATATAGCACCAAAATGATAAGGCTGCTATCACGGGCTTTCTTCATGTAAAGACATGGATCCATACCACTATGAGAATAACCCTGTGAATCCATAAAGGTGTCAAACTTATAATGCCATTCCTTGGGTGCTTGCTTAAGTCTATAAGGACTCTTCCAACTTGGACACTAAGTATTCTATGCCCTTTTCCTCAAAGCACTTAGGCTATTTGTTAACCTCAATGCAAGAGGGAAAAAATAAAATTCAAAAATATGGAATAATGCAAAAAAAGGCAATCAAGAAAAGGAATAAAAGAGGAAATGCCAAAAGCGCAAGGGTGACCGCAAAAGGCCAAGTCAAAAGCAAAGGCACATTTTATAATGCAAAGATGCCACTAAAATTTTGTAAAAGAGCACCAGGCTCCCTCCTGTGCGAATTGTAAAACATAGATGGGAATAGGTGAAGGGATAAGGTAGCTAGAAGGGAATAGGCAAAGAGGACCTTGGCAAGATGCCCTGTCATGTGAAAAGGGGATGGGTGCCCAAGGGATTGAGGGCTTGTATATAAACTCAAAAATTGAATGAGAAGCTCATTCTTTGGTGTGTGGCTAAAGTGGTCTCTTCTTCTTCTCTTCTCTTCTCTCCTTCTTTCTTGCTTTTGTGTGCTTGAGAGAGGGAGTGTGGGAGTGTGAGGGAGTGAGTGTGTGAGGGTGAGGAATCGTGGTGGAGAAGCTTTCCATCATCTCCTCTCTTCCTCTTCTCTTCTCTTGTCTCACATGTGGCTATGGAGGCTGGAGCTCAAAGGAGGAGGTTTGAGGTTTTTTGAGCTCGCATCTTGAATCGTGGAGCTATCGGCTTGCTTTAGGGAGGAGGCTATTCATTCGGGCATCATGGTAAGCTCAATGCACCCTCGTAGGATCAAAGCACATCGGCTAGGTGAGAGAGAGCCATTTGTGCTCGTTTGAAATGCTTGAAGAAATAAGTGGTCCGTGGGTCTTGGTGGTTGAGCATGAGCTCCCACTTCATTTTAGTTCTCTTGTCGAGACCAATAGATTCAAGCTTGAGCACTTGCGCTCTTCAAATCGAGCATCGAAGTAGGGTTTCATCCCCAAAACCGATGCTTGATATAGGTAGGAGATTTTGGGTTTTAATATTCAAAAAAAGTAAGTATTTTGGGTTTTTGATGAGTAGGCAAGTAGGATAAGCCATTTCAGTATTTGGGTTTTGATTTTTATTGCATTTAGAGTAGGATAGAATTAAGAAATTGAAGATAATCGCTTTAGGGTTATTGTTGTAAAACAAACCCAAACAAGGCACAAAAAAGGGAAAAATAGAAAAAAAGAGTGCTTGAATGTGATGATGTAGCAAGGGAAGAGATTACAAAGGTCAAGGCTGAGTACGATGAGGGTCTAAGACCCCAGAGAGCAAGGGTGAAGCTCATTCTCGCTTATGGCAGTGATTTGAGAGAGAGAGCTTGAGAGAGAGAGAGACATAGAGCTCACGGCAGATTGATCATCTTCCACATGTGTTTTTCATGCATGCCTATTAGAATATTGAGGATGCATGCTAAGAAGGATCATTGATGAGAAAATAGATAATCATAATGAGGCATAAGCAATGACAAAGAAGAACAATTGATATTATCCAAGCATAATGCAAGTACAACTTAATGATAATGACTGATGAAATGAGTGTGGGGATGAATCCATTTTATAAGCTTACAGTAGGTGGTATTGGTAGGTGGAGAAAGGTGGAAAGTGACCATGGTATTCACCAACATGGTTTTAATAAACCATGCATACATGACCTAGTATAAGGCTTTTAATAAACCATGCATACATGACCTAGTCTAAGGCTTTATTTGCAATGTGTTTCTTTGCCTTGTTGTTCCTTACAAAGAGGCTATAGTGGATGTAATTGCACATTTTTGAACACCCCTCCTCAATCACAACCAAGAAAGACACTGAGTATACAAAGGTCATCATGAGTAGAACCTTGCTAAGTGTAGACATGGAAAGAATCAACCATAAAAAGATAGAGGTTGTCACAAGGCCTCACTAAGTGTGTAGAGGCTGTAGTGTCCAAAGGTTACATGAGGAGTATAGGAGCTTATGGAAGAACATTAGGCAAGTCAAAATTTAAAACTTTAAAAATTCTATCAGAAAATGAGTTACAAAAGAGGGACTGGTGAGTCCTATCCTTTTGTTCTTGGGTGTCTTCTTCTTCTCCTCCTCCATTGTTGTCTTCATCTTCTTTGACTATTGCAAGATATGCTCTTTGAGACCTTTTCTTAGCATAGAAATATTTCTCAATATGCCTAGTTTTCTTAAAAAAGTCACAAACTATGCTATTCTTCCCTTTCACATAGAGGAGTTGTTGGTCTCCTCTTGGGATGCTTGTTTCTCCCTTGCTTTTGATCTTCTTTTCCTCTTCCAGGAGAGTGGCTTTGATATCCACAAGCTTCGGCTTCGGCATTTTGATTAATGTGGTAAACACATTATCAAACTCAGGTGGAAGACTCATGAGAAGTTGATTCGTGCAAGTTGTGTCAATAAGCTTTCCATATAATTCAAATGAGTTGCAAGTGAGGTAGTACTTTTCATGTCAAGTCTAAAAAATTCAATTAGTAAGTCATATTTGGAGGATTTTGAGTGAGCTCCAAACATGGTTTATAATCGATTGAGAGGTTTCACAATCATCAACATGATGAATGCAGCTATCATCAACTTTGAGCTTGATAATAGCTTGAGCATTATCATCATTTTTATCCCATATGATTGAAAGTGCAGCTTCCCTTGGTTTCTTCTCTTGACCACTTGTGATTGACCACAAGCCTTTCTTCATCAGGATTAGTTTGATCCTAGTTTGCCATGTATGGAATCCACCGGCACTGTTGAATCGAGTTATTGGTGATTCCTTGCCCATTTTGAGGTTGCAAGATCAGTAGCAAATCATCTCCAAAAATTTCAGATTCTAGCAGCAGAAGAGTTGAGCACAAGTGCCAAGAAGCACTATGTGATTAGTATAAAGAGATACTAGGTAACTAGGTGACTAGTATTTCATTTGAACTTGAGATCTCCAAAGTCTTACAGGAGCTCTGAGCCTTCCCCTTTTTTATTTGATGCTAGAGTAGTACAAAAAACTCAGCTTTGATCAAAGGCAAAGCTGATTGTGTTAGATGACATAGTGACAAGAGTCACTAGATCAGTGTCAAGAGACACTATGCTTGACTATGCTTCAATCTTGCAAAAAAATCACCAAGACCTCCCCTCCTCAATGATGATATTTGAGTGGTAACATTGTGGCTTGAGTGGTAGAGGAGAAAAAATGAAGAAAATGAAGTAATGTGTAAGCTTTAAGAAAGCTAGCTATGGAGGTCTTGAGTTTAGGGTTTCTGGACCGTCTGATTTCACCTTTGCAACAAAGTGTAGATTGAATTATTTTGAGCAAGATTTTGTGAGGATAAAGCTTAGATGATAGAAATTTTCCCCATGAACAGTGACAAATTCATGCAGCGCAGGAGGAGAATGAATAGTAGTACCACACAGGGATGCACAGACATGCAACGACTACGAAAAAATGCAATGCTGAGTTAGAGAAGGGTTAATGTTATCTATTGAGGTATCAAGGGGGAGTTCCCTGAGTGGAGGAATATTTCTCTAGAAGAAAGCCCAAGATGAAATGGCTTGATTTGAGAGATTCAAGCCCTCAAATGAAGGTGGGTGGCTATGGAGGTAGGTGGAGAAAGGTGGAAAGTGACCATGGTATTCACGAATTGTGGTTTTAATAAACCATGCATACATGACCTAGTCTAAGGATTTACTTGCAATCTATTTCTTTACTTTGTTGTTCCTTACAAAGAGGCTATAGTAGATGTGTTTGCACATTTCTCAACAATACCAGGTATATATAAACCTTGTTCTTGGTCCATACTTGCATTGTGCAAATCCTTATAGGCTTGCATGTTGTAAATCATTGCATGGAATTGATTCAATGTCTCATTGCCTTCACGCCGTCAGAATTGGACACAGGCAACACAGTCCATTCTGGGCAATCAGACACTTGGACCTATCTAGCCCGTCTGATTGGACACTACCATCCGATTTGGAAAATCTAACCAACTCACTCAGACACATCTTGCCTATTTGATTGGATGCTCGATCCATCCGATTCTAAAAATTGAACAATCTACGATTATTGGATCACTTTAGATCAGACACAGAAATTGGAAAAATAAATGAGATTCAAAAGATTATCAATTAGCCACTCGAACCACCCACAATTGAATGTGAAAATCGAATGAGCTAGAATCAAACTAGTCCAAATTGGACAATTTGGAATTGGACCATAGGAATCGGACCATCCTCATTCGGATGTCCAATTCTGAGATTTCAATGCTCTAGAATTGGACACTATAGAATCAAGCAAAAAATTTTACAGCAAAAATTTGAAAAATCTAGTGCATCCCGGGCAAAGTAGAACACCTCCCGGAACAACAGGGGAATCCTCCAAAAGTCTTACATGCACATTTGACCTTAGAAATCGCAATTGAGCAACTAGAAATGGTCATTGATAGTCATGTCAGCTTTTAGCCCCTCTTAGAGCCATAAACTGCTTGCAAACCCCTGTTAGGCCTTCACTAAGCTGAAAGATGCAACACAGACCCTAGAGACTAGTGAGAGCAGCTAGCAACTGAGCCTAAAGCTATATTTGGTCGAGAACATAGACCAGAGTGTGAAAGCTACATTTACCATCATTGCGCCCCACATTTTTTGACATCTAAAGTGCACTTTAAATAACTGAAAGCCTGATTTTGCACAATGTGCACAGAAAGAGCACCACGCACACACACAATGAACATGAATTGAGGGCTGCCTGTAAATAAGAAGGAACTAACTCAAGCTTAACAAGCAAAATAAACCCACCAATAGGAGATTATCTTCAGACATAGATGAGTGATGGAGAACCCCAATCTATAGGACCAGGAGTGTAACGTGCCCCTTGTCCACTTGTAGGACACGTCTTAGCAGCCCATCGGGAAGAGAATCTAGAAAGCGTCGCTTGGCACTCACAAGGAATGTCACAGGGTTTGCGATCAAGGTCTTCCTGAGTCTTCCACGAAGTGGAAGCATCTGTATGTTCCCCACTTAGGACCGACCTGAATCAGGTTTTTCCTAATAGTCAAGTTCCTAGGAAGTAGCTAGCGTCGAGCACTTTGCCCGTAAACATCGGGGTCGAAGTTGATTTATACTGCACTTGGTTCAAGGAGAATGGGAAACGAGAGGGATGGGAAGCTCACCCTCTCTGCCCATAAGGCATGGTCCCATTCCGTTCCCCTAAAATAGCATAAATCGGGGCTCTAGCTCTATAGAATCTAGGTTATTGTTACCTCGCTGTCAATTCCTTTGAGAAAAGTTCCCGGCCAATCGGGACCACCCTTCCATAGGACGGACCCAGAGTCACGTCCACTGCACTTTCCTCAGGTTGCTTAGTTATCTAATTACCTACCACATTTAGTTTGACAAGCAAAAACAGCTTCCTTAATTAACTAATTAATCACTGGTTCCTTCACGTAACTTAGGCACTAACACAGAAAAACAATGTTAAGCAAGTTCCTTTTTAAACATTTGATCTTTATTTATCAATATTTGGAATACATCAAATAACCTACCCGAAGGCTATTCTAGCAATCCTCAGGGATCGCTATTCCAAGTTCCGCCCATTGACTAGTATACAGGCCTCGAGATCCCATCTCGAGTCATGTCAGCCTCTTATGCAGGATCCGAAGGCAAGGAATTTAAGGCCAGGAGCCTCCCTTGGCACCCAAGCATCCTCCTGCTCCAAGTAGCACCCATGGAGAGACCTCTCGCGGCGGGTTCGGTCCATGTACCTAGCGCGGCTAACAGCCCCCTTGGATAGGGTCAGGCAGACAGTCGGAGGTAACTAAAACTGCCTCTCCCTCCAAGCTCTTTAACCTGAAGCATTAGTTGTTCTTCCTGAATTAGTTCCTTGAGCAAAGAAGTATAAACAGTGCACCTAAGTGTACAATCACAAGCATTCCAGTGGTCGTTCATACGGCCAACTACTAAGGTGTGATTCCTTTTCCCCGAATACTTCCAGCATTCGATCCTGGATCAATTTGTGACTTGGCAAGATCCCAAAGGTTTTAGCCTTTTTCCCTGGGTTAGGGTTTATACCCTATTGGCCCCAAATTGTCATTACCTTAGGTTTACTTATGTTATAGTCAATAAATCCTGGACAACCCTGTCGTCCTAACTTGGTTGGTCAATTTGCTTCTTGGCAAATCACCCTTGCCCTAAACTTGACAAAACAATTCCCAAGAGGGAGTGTTGTAGTAAGGCAACTATTCAATTCCTTAGAGAAACTAATTTGTGATTAGAACTCAACAATCTTCATCTAAGGTGTAGCAGTACTAACTTGTGATTTAGTCGCAAGAGCATATGGCCTTGCAGCTTGTTTCACAAGATAGGTGTTAGTACCTAGCTTGAGTGACTAAATCTCTCACCATACGGTATTTCCTGATTAAGAATATCGTTGAACAAGATATAGGATTTGGGAGTCATATTGACCCCAATCAAAAACCCTAATCCCACTAGGTTGATGAATGATTTGGCCCTAGGGTCCCTAAATTCCTTGCGGCAGTCTAGTATTTGGTCATCTGATCCTTAGGGTGAGAACCCTAGATCATTCTTACATGGGTGTTTAGATAACCCTAACATTTCGTGAATGTGGGTAGGACCTTTAAGATCAGAAATATTAAATCGGCATCCAAGTGCAATACTAAGCACAATTTTATCATGGCTTAACCCTACCTAGCACATTGAGGTGATCGTCATATGCTAGCTAATCATACCTTTATGAATTCCATGTAAGCTACTCAATTATACGTATATTATTTAGTTGATCTAACCAACCTATGTTTAAAGATGATCTTCCCTTTAAAGATGCAAATACTTTCTTCTAAACTTGCAAGTACTTCCCCTAAAAGATGTAAGTAACTACAAGATGTATGAGATGTATCATCCCATGTGAATATGCAATTTCAAGACCATAGACCCTTGCCTTTATGCAACTATAGGATCTATAGTGAACTTTCTTTTCCTTGCCCTATGCGATATTGATTGATATTCAGAGCTATTTCTTATAAACCCTACGTTTTATGCAACGAATTCAAGCTTCAGTATTTTAATGAGCATGCATCCTTTCCCAAATTTGAACTTTGATCAAAGAACTCCATGCATGGATGTATCATTCTTTCATGATGAGATGTCAATGAATACATCATTTATTTAATCCTTCCTTTATCACCTAACTCAACCTAGAATGTAGCTATCATTGCATGCGAATTGCAATTGTATGTTTTATTGTAAAGGTTCATAAATCTTTTCCTTTCAATGCAACTATTTAGACATCATTTAATAACCGTCTACGATTGTCTTATACACGAGTCACAACCAAGAAATTATTACGTAAGTGCATTATGTGTTGTATGCCCTATCTTTTGCGAGATGCGACAAGGATGCGGTCTTAGCACAATTTCATCTTTTAACTTATGCATCCTACGTTCAAAACTGTGACTACCCTTGACCATGGAAGTGCAAGCAAATGTAAGTACTAGTCATGCAACTGAACTTTGTAAATCGAATAAGTATATAGATTTTCCAATGCATTTAAGTTTCCCTACGTGATTTTAAAACATGATTTATGCATCCTTTCCATGCGGGAATATTTCTCAAAACCTGGGCATTCAATATTGGGGTGTTGTCCACCCTCGTACTTTGGGTGGAAGCTCCCATGTGCGCTCCTCGCGACTTTTGCTTAGGAGCCATTGACGAAGTCAATCTCGACTCAGCAAACTCTCCCTTGGTCCCCTTTTTTGATTTCTAAAATTTCCTTCTGTCTGTGATCTCTCTCGCGGCTTGGGAAATAGGCCTTGGGGAACACAGATTAAAAACCCCAGGTGACGCAGGTGAACTTGGCCTAGAGAAGCTTCAATAGAAGCTTCTCAAGCTTCTGGATAATAGGGATGATGTGGAGACGTGATGGTGAGGATGATTGGGTTGATGATGGAGAGGATAACGATGGAGATGATGATGATGATGATGGAGATGGGGGCGGCAACAGCTAGGCGACGTGACCAGAACAACGGCGGCAGTAGACTGGCAGCGAGCAGCTCCTCATGATGGCGGGCAGCACACGATTCCCCTCCCAATCTTGGGAGGGGGGTTTATATGGGGTGAAGGTGGGGGGTGGCCACACAGGTTGCTGTTTGCATGTCCTCCTCCCATGCCCCTCCACAATCTCCAACTCACACTCTCTCCCCCCGCCATGCAATGGGTGAAGGAGAGGGAGTTAATGTAAAAAAATTTGCAAATAAATCATTGTCCCTTTTCCCCCTTGAAGGGGAGTTCCTACGGTGGAGTACGGTTTTGAGCCATGGTTTCTTATGCACAACGCGGGGCTGGTGTTTGTTAGTGCACGAGGATGGAGCACTTAGCCCAAAGTTTTTCTATTGCGGGAGATTACTTTGAATCGCTTTTGCGCGGGATCTAGGTCCTTTAATATTTTGTTGTAGAAATATTACAAGGAGAGAGACCCAACACAAAAATCCAGATGCATAGAAGGATCGCCACCATTGGAGGTGCAACACTGCCCGACTTAATCAACCTCATCAACAACTTGGTGGAGCAAGAAACCACAGATATATGGCACAAGTCATATGAATTTCAGAAACAAAGAGCTCGAATTAGAAGATTTCCTAGTCGAAATCGACATATAGTGAATAAATACGATGCGCACACCAAGATGGACCACTATGATAGGCCATCAAAGGATATCATAGAGGACCTCAAAGAGGAGAGGAAACTAGCGTGAAAAGCCTTGCAAAGCATAGCGGCATACAATCAAGAGCAGCAAGGTAGGAAATTGTGCTAGGACATGGAGATGCGGAAAGTCCATTGATGAGCGTTAGCCCTAGAAAATAGGAACTGAACATGACCAAATGCACACACACAGAGAGAGAGAGAGAGAGAGGTAGAACTAATACTTTGGCAGAACAAAGTGTAGCAGCACTAGCAACCTCATTACTTGCAGGATTCGGAGTTACCCATGGCTCCAAGATCCAATTAGAAATCCCTATATTTGTGAAGCAGTTAGATAAATACTAACCGAGCAATGACCCTTATAGCTTTGCAGAGCAATTTTAGTAGGTCTACAAGGCCAATGGCCATTGATCTCGCTCACGCTTGCAAGCTTTTGGTCTATTTCTAGGTTATAAGGGTAGAACATGGTATGGCAAGCCTAGATGCTATTGCAGAGTGCAACAACTTCAACAACATTAAGAGTCTCTCTATTAAGAGATTCTCTGAGGCTGGGTACTTTGATAATCTCATAGTGTGGCCAATGAATGTAAAGCACAAGGAAAAAGAAGACATCAAGGACTACGTTACCCATGTGCAGAGTCTCTTTAAGAGAATATTGACTAACTAATGACCCATTGAGAGAGCGGTGTCCATAGTCTTCATCAATGGAATTTTGTAGTGAGGAACCCTACAAGGCCTTGGCATGCAACTCAAGCTTGTAGAGAGATGCACTAACTAGGGTCTTCAAAGAGGCCATACGAGTGGATGACTAGCTCAAGGAGAGGAGCTCCACAAGCTCAAATTTAGAGGATGCAAACTCTAGAACCTCACAAAGGGTGTTAACCTCAGCACAAGAAGAAATCAAAAAAAGGAGAAAAGTACAAGTTGGGACCTAAAAGAGGTGGCCTAGGAGGAAATCAGACACACTGAAAGAGGCAGAATGGAGAGTGACTAAAAGTGCAAGGGCGGCCTCAAAAATCAAGTCAAAGAAAAAAGTTCATTTTTAAATGCAAGGTACCCCTAAGACTATTGTAAAAGAGTTCCAGGCTCCCTCCTCTGCAAATTGTAAAAGGTAGATGGACACAGGTAAAAGAGAAGGCACGTAAATAGAAGGGAATGCAAAAAGGACCTTGCCACAGTGGCCGGTCATGTAAAAAAGGGATGACCGCCCAAAAGGGATTTAGGGTTATGTATAAAAGCCAAATAGTGAATGGAAGAGTTCATTCTTTGGTGTGTGGAAAAAGTGAACTCATCTTCTTCTCTGCTTGCTTGTCAGTGCTTGAGGGAGGAAGTGTGAGTGAGTGTGTGTGTGAGGGTGAGGGATCTCGGAGGAGAAGCGCTCCATCATCTCCTCTCTTCTTCTTCTCTTCTCTTCTCTCCTCTCTTCTCATGCGTGGCTATGGAGGATGGAGCTTAGAGGAGGAGGCTTGAGGATGCTTGTGCTTGCATCACAAATTGTGGAGCTACCCGAGTGCTTGAGGGAGGAGGAAACTCATTTGGAAATCAAGATAAACTCACTACACAACCCGGTAGGAACAAAGGCACATCGGCTAGGTGAGAGGTAGCCATAGGTGCTTGCTTGAAATGCTTGAAACAATAAGTAGTCTGTGGGTCTTGATGGTTGAGCATGAGCTCCCATTACATTTTGGTTCTATTGTCGGGACCAACAGATTCAAGCTTGAGCACTTGCACACCTCAAATCGAGCATCAAAGTAAGGGTTTCATCCCCAATCAAAGCTTGAGTTAGATAGGAGTTTTGGGTTTTAAATCCATGCTACAAGTAAGTATTTTTGGTTTCTGATGATTAGTTGAGTGGGAGAAATCATTTCAGTACTTTGCTTTTGATTTGTGTTGCATTTAGAGTATGTTAGGATTGAGAAATTAGAGTCGAAAGCTTAGGGTTTGTTGCTATAAAATAGGCCCAAATAGAGCATAAATAGGAAATAAACGGGAAAAATGAGTGATTAGATGTGTTGGAATCGCAAGGGGAGTGATCATGAAGTTTAAGGTTGTACCCAACAAGGGTTAAGACCTCGAGAGAGGCAAGGGAAAGCCTCATTTTCAATCTTAGCTTTGAGCGCGAGAGAGAGAGAGAGAGAGAGAGAGAGAGAGAGAGAGAGAGAGAGAGAGAGAGAGAGAGAGAGAGAGAGAGAGAGAGAGAGAGAGAGAGAGAGAGAGAGAGAGAGAGAGAGAGAGAGAGAGAGAGCTTGCAGGCCACAAGCTTACATTAGATTGATCGGATCAGCATGCTAGAGTTTTTGTGAGATATAGGTATATGAGGCCCTTTCCCTACACCTGTTTTTTATTTCTGGAAAGTCTTGCCAGCGGTCATAGCTTGAGCTTGTAGATTTTGATCGAATCGTAGTAGAGCATGTGTTTTGGTCTGTGGAATCAGACCGACTTACTAGTGTCCGATTCCTAGAATTGGATGCTCGAACCGAATCCCTTGTCTGATTTTTAAAATCAAACCCTGCCAATCATCACTCCAACCACCCTATTGTGTCCGATTCTGAGAATAAGACTGTCCAATTCTGAGAATAAGACTCTCCGATTCTGAGAATAAGACTGTCCGATTCTGAGAATCAAATAGGTGAGAATCAGACTCACTGCCCAGCCGAGACCCGTCCGATTCTAGAAATCGGACACATCCAAATCGGACGAGCCACCCCATCAGACACAACCTATCTAATTTTGACAATCGGACGCACACTATCCAATTTTGACAATCAAACATACCTAAATCGGACATACCAGACCAAATCACACCATTGGTAAATCGGATGTCCGATTTCCAGAATCGGACCCTGCACAATCAGACACATTGATAGACAAAGTTGGGAATTCGTCACATCCCTGATAGTGTAGAGTGCAACCTGCACCAGGAGAATTCACTGAATGCCTTACAGGCAATTCTAGACCTAGAAATTGTAGCTGAACGGCATGCTAGCGCACTTAACAATGAATTTTACATGCTTAGAGCCATAGGCTGACTAGCAGACCCCAAATTGACCCTGAACAAACTAAAGGACAATGCACATACCCTAGCAACAAGTAACAAAAAGTACCAAAAATCAAGCTTAGAGCCCCATTAGGCCAGGAACACAAGCAAGAGTGTGGAAGCTGAATAGTCATCTTGTCTTCACACTCATACTGTTTTCTAGCACTTGAAGTACACTAAATAAAAGCTAAAAGTATGATTGCACAGTGCAGTGAAAAGAGTACGCACACACACACTCATTGAGTATCTATAAATTGAGAATTGCTTGTAATTAACAAGGAACTCACTCAGACATAATAAGTTGAAGGAACCCACTAGTAGGAGAAGACCCTCGGACATAGTTGGGTGATTGAAACCCCAGGCGCAAGACCAAGTTGAAAACACAATAGAGAAGCCAGGTGTAGCAGGGACAGTCTCCATCGGAGACGTGGATCTACCCAATGACCTAATCAATCTCATCGACAACCTGGTGGAGCGCGAGACCACAGATATGGCAGAGAACAACTCAAATGGCAAATGCAACAGGGAGCTTGATCTATGAAGTTTTCCAGAGAAGATCAAGTAAATGGTGAACGAATATGACTCTCACACTTTTGGCTAGACCACCATGGCAGACCTGTGGAGGCTGTCATAGCAGATCTCAAAGAGGAAAGAAAGCTAGCATGCAAGGCTTTGCAGTAGCACGAGCAACATCGCTACTTGCAGGAATAGGTGTTTTTAACCAAGGCTCCAAGAGCCAATAGAAAATCCTCGTTATCACAGCTAGATAAGTATCAATCGAATGACAACCTGTACAGCTTAGTGGACTAGTTCGAGCAGGTTTGCGAGGCCAACCACCTCACCGATCTTACTCAATGCTTGCAAGCATTCGTTCTATGCTTAGGCGATAAGAAAAGGACTTGGTACACAAGTCTAGATGTTGCTGAGAGAGCCAACTTCAATAGCCTTAAAAATCTCATCATTAAGATATTCTCCGAGCCAAGGTACTCCGATAACGTGCTAGTGCATGCGGTTGATGAATGTCCATAAGCAAAAAGATAAGGAAGATATTCGAGATTACATGACCCACGTGAGGAGTCTCTTCAAGAGAATCTCAAAAAATTGGCAACAAGTGACCAACCAAAAGAGCAATGTCCACACTGTTCATTAATGGAATATAAAGCAAAGAACTCTACAAGGACTTCGCAAACAATTCAAGCTTGCAGTGAGACACGCTGGCTAGGGTCTTTGAAGAGGCCATTAGAGTGGATAACCAAATCAAGGAGAGAAACTCCAGGAGCTCAAATCTAGAGGAGACTACCTCTAGGAATTCCGAGGGAGTTTTGACAACAAGCAAAAGATCATGCCCAAGTACTCAGGATAAAGGAAAGGCCACTACTTGAGTCAGAGCTAACTATGGAGCTAGCTAGATTACAAGAGATGATGAGACAACTAATACGCCCTCACATCCAATGCATGTATTGTGGCGGAAATCATGTGCCAACAACTGAGAGTCAAGACCCTTGAGTCCTGAACTTGCGCCAATTGTGGTAAGTTTGGCCACAATGCTATGCATTGCAGAGACTGCCGAGGAGACTCTCGTACCCGCAACCATATAGATAGCCTTACCTAGCAAATAGGCTGCTGAACTTGTTCGGAAGGGCAGCCCCATTGGCTCTCTTAATGCCCAATGACACCAAGCCAATCGTTTCTACGATGGAGATAAACCCTACGGGCATACCTAGACCACCTGGATCCTATGTGACCCATCCACCGACGAGTGACACTCTAGTCCACTATGTGGAGGAGCCGAAGGACGAAGAGCCTTAGGTACAACCTTATGTCTCATATGATGAATAGGGCAATGCAGTCCTTATAGACTACTAACCAATACTTGTGATGGCATTAGGTAGAGGAAGAGGTAGAGGCTTAGGAGGGCAGACCTAAGAGCCAATTGTAGTCACCGAGTACATATGTCTTCGCGCTACCTTGAAAGGGAGCAACCAAATCAAGACAAGGCTAATTAGAGATGCGCTGAATGTAGAATCACACATCTCTTTGTTGATTTCCCTAGACGAAAGCCATCCTCTAATTTGGTAAATAAGCCATCATCCCCATTGGGGTTGTTCAGTGTTGAGACACTCAACAGGGAGGCCACGCCTATTCCATTGCATGTCGTGACCCGCATACAGATAATGTAGGCTAGCATATCATTATTAGGGCCTAGCAACTTAGAGGCAGCCTCTATCATAAAGAAAAGTCACAGGATGAGAAAGAAGAAATTAGATGCAAAGGTCATGCTGAAAACAGAGAGTGCTACAACACTGCCTCCTGGAAAGAAAGTGATAAACACAGAAGCAGAAACGTCAACTCCAAGGATGGCTAAGAAGGGAAGTGTGAAGGTCGGGGAGTACCCTAATCCAAAGCACCAACTCAAAGCCATGGAAAAGTGAAGGAGTGGGTGAAAGAAGTCTAGGAACACTTAAAAGATGTTGAGCCCATATTGGAAGACAAGATCAATGATCTCTTAAGCATGAGCACGCAAGTGTCGCCTCCACAACCAAAATCGAGAGATGTGACTGCACCACAAGAAATGTTGCTTAGACAAGGCCTAAACGTTGTGGACCAGTGTATCAATCAAGGCCATTGGCCAAGAAACGTAGGGATAGAAGAGAGACAAGCAACTAGCAATCTCCTCCCCACACTGGTGACCACCCCCGTGATGCTAAGCATAGGAGATCTACTTAGGTAGCATTTGCCATTGTGGAAAGAGGTGAAATAGTGGGTTGGAGGGTCAATGGATTAAGCTACCACAGTTGACTTGCATGAACATGATGCAGAGATGCAAATACAGAGTCTAACACTGCCATTAGTGCCAAAATCCTTAACGCCAATGCTCTTTGGGAGGGCACTGAAATTCATGTTGTCTTGCTAGTCTTAGCTCTAGGCGATGCCATGAGGAAAGGAATTGTAGACATAGGAGTTGGAGTCAGTGTCCTGAGCCATATAGTGCTCTAGATGTGGGGTAACCCACCTATCGAGATGGTGAGGTTTAATGTCACACTGGCTAATGGGATGAAAGTGAAGCCATTTGGCATATTAAAGAATTGGCTTGTGAAGATTGCAAGAGTCCAATTCTCTGTTGATTTTATAGACTATGATATCTTGCTAGGTCGACCCTAGTTGCTCAATGCGAGAGTCATAAAAGACTGGGGCAATGGTCTAATATTTCTAGGCAATCAGAATGAAAATCAAAAGAGTAGAGATGGACACCTAGAAGTCCACACCAATCAACCTAGATGCCATCTCCACTATGCTGAAGGATGATGGCCAGAATAGAAAGTCTTATGGACCACTGACTAAGTATATCCCTTGCCTTGAGGATGACCAAGACCGGATGCATGTCCTTGCTACAATTGACTGTCATTCTCGGACAATGAGGGATATGAGCAAGCTGCTAAGGCAGTCAGCAAGACCCGAGAAGAGCCCCCGGTGCCAATTATGATGGCTAGGAGCGCACAGAGAAGACCCAATCCTGTTGTGCTCTGAGGTAGGGAACAACAAGCAAGAGCTCCATGAGATCTTAGATCACCTGATCGACAAGTTAGTTGATAACCCCTCAACAAACCTTAAACCACTCAAAGATCTCTTAAAAAAACCTAAGTGGCGATGGACCAAAGTGCACGACTTAAACTTGATGTACAATTGGGCCTTAATCACCATAGCTCTAACTAGATGAATATAAGGACTAATGTTCCTATAGTGAGAGGAGGGTAAAGGGGAAATTGACATGATAGAATACAACACTAAGGGACAGGTGATAGAGTAAATACAAGAAAACTCCAAACCACACAAGGGGAAGGCCTTTAGAATCGAAAGAGGATTCATGCACATGGATTGCAATCACACCTGGTTGGAGCACATACGTGCAATGAGTAAGCAGCCATAGCCCAACCAAGTGCCACGCCATTGTTTAGGACAAATTCACCATCAGAGTTATGACTATCGGGAGAGACTCCCTCTTCTAGCAAACATGGAGAGTTTGATTCCGTAGAAGTCAGCTCGGATAGCGATCCCAAAATACCTCGACCTCCTAAGACTAGACGCACCAAAGGGGACTTACCCGTTCACCTAAGACGCCAAAGGTTAAAGGAGAAAATAGGGAAATAGCCTAGGGACATGTACGTAGAGGAGCACAGGAAACCGTAAGACCTACCAAAGAGATTTACTAAGTTCAAAAAATCCGATAGAGTAGTGATCTTGTTTGGGTAAGTTACTCATGAATATATGTGTGCATCACATGGATTCAAAATAAGCTATTTTTAAACTACCATTTTTATACATCTTTTATATATAGAAGGATGTAATATAAAGGACTTATTTATAGATTGAATAGAAAAGGGTTATGTTTTATTTAGGAAAAATTCACAGATAAGGATATTTATAAATAGGCCTTGAATGCACATGATGTAGACGACATAAATATAGTAACTTCCCTGAGTGATCTTGCTAGGAGCCAAACACTAGGGGCAAGCAAATGAACCAATAGAAGGAGCCGCCAAGGCCAAGGAGATCAATTTAGCCAAGGAGAGGGAGATGTCATGGCCTGCCCTTATAGTCGATGACCTGACCGAGGAAGAGGAAGTAAGTCTCATTGCTCTTTTGTGAGAGTATATAGATGTCTTTTCTTGGTCCATGGAGGAACTCAAAGGGGTAGATCTAAATATAGTGACTCACAATATACCCATGACACATGACGCAACATCGGGCAAGTAGCGACCATATCCCATGAATCCAAAGCACACTGTCAAGGAAGAAATTGATAAGCTAATGAGAGGAGGATTCATCTACGAGATTGATCATACGGACTGGGTCTCACCCATAGTCATTGTATTAAAGAAGAATGGGAAGATTAGAGTGTGCATCAACTACAAAAAGGTAAACACTACTATAAAGAGAGATAATTACCCACTGCCATACACCGAGCACGTGCTTGAAAGAGTGGCTAGTAAAGAGGCCTACAATTTCCTGGATGGCTTCTTAGGGTACAATCAAATGCAAGTGCACCCTAATGATAAGCACAAGACCACCTTTGCCATTAAGTGGGGGGTCTTCACCTAAATAGTCATGCCCTTTGGACTGACTAATGAACCAGCTACCTTCTAGAGGCTCATGTGTGCTATATTCAAGGATATGCTTAGGAAGGAGTTAGAGGTTTTTGTCAATGATCTGTGTGTTCACTCTACTTGAAAGGAACACTTAGACAAACTCCAAGATGTCTTTGAGTGGTGTCGACTATATCGTCTCTTATTGAACCCTTAAAGTGCCAGTTTGGGTGAAGCATGGATGCATCCTAGAGCACATGGTATCAAAGAATGGCATTGCCACCCGACTTCTTGAAAGTCAGGGGCCTTCCACCACGGACTAATTACAAGGGAATTTAGTGCTTCTCCTAGGCCATACAGGGTATTATCAGTGGTTTGTGTTGAATTATGCATTGATGGCTAGACCTCTATACAAGTTGTTGTTGATTATTCAAGTGGAGCGAGGAATGCCAACATGAATATGAGGAGTTGAAAAAGGATCTAACCACTACACCAATTTTACAAGTCCTAAACTAGACAATCACTTTTCATGTCCACATTGACGCTTCTAATTTCATTGTAGGAGGGAGCGGTGTTGTGCCAACTTGGTGAACACAACTTAGACTATCCTATGAGCTTTGCTAGTAGACAACTCATAGATACAAAAATGAATTATTCGATAATAGAGAGAGAGGGCTTAGCCATGGTGTTTACTGTAAAGAAGTTTTGGCATTATCTTTTGGCTACGCCCTTTACCTTCTTTGTTGACCATCAATGTCTACTTTACCTTGTTAATAAACCATGAGCTACAAGACACATAGCTTGATGGTTACTTCTACTTTTAGAATTTGACTTCTCCGTGGTTGTGCATAAAGGAAAGCAACATTATATGGCTAACCATATGTCTGGAATCCCCATGAGAGAAGCCATTGGACAAGGCATTGCAGACAAACTACACGATGTCCATCTATTTAGCCTATCCAATGAAAGATATTCATTTAGAGTTTATTTGACACCTTATTGGTGGGCAGATGGCATAGTCCAAGTGCTTGAGCACGGACTCCCCAAATGACCAATAGAAAAATCTAGACTTAGATGACTCATTCTCAAAATCCAACCTTATTACTTGATAGTAGGCCAACTCTATCGGCTAGGGCAAGATGGATAGCTGTGCAAATGTGTGTGCGAGGAAAAAATGCATGACATGCTTGTAGAGGCACATGATAGAATAGCAGGAGGGCATTTCAACAAAGACACAATAGCTAGCAAGGTGCTGCAATCTCAATTATGGTGGCCTACTCTTTTCTAAGATGCAACACGATTTGTAAATCTATGTGATGAGTGCCAAAGGACCAAGGTACTAGTTTGTAAGGACAAAATAGAGTTGAGTTCAATCATTACAAGCCAACCATTCAAGAAATGGGGAATCAACTTCATTGGGCCAATCAATCTCACATCGCAATACTCACATGCAAAATACATCATTGTTGCCATCATAGACTATCTCATGAAGTGGAAAGAAGCATGGGCTACGAGAATGAATAATGCTAGGACCACTGCCAAGTTCCTTTAAGAACAGGTAATCTCAAGATTTGGCTACCCCATCGAACTCGTTAGCGACCAAGGCACACACTTCATCAATGAAGTGATTGCTCATCTCCTATCCACCTTTTTAATCATCCATCAGAAATCCTCACCATACTATACTCAAGCTAATGGCTAGGTTGATTCTACGAATGAAATTCTAGTAAATGTCCTAACCAAGGTAGTCTCTGCTTCACGCAGTGACTAGGATAACAAACTCATGGCAGCCTTATGGGCCTACTGCATAGCTTACAAAACAGCTATGGGATGGACTCCCTTCAAGTTGACCTACAGGATTGAGCTGATTCTACCTGTAGATTTCTTTGTTCCTATCTTGAGAATCACTCATCAAGAGAGATGGGATGGAAAGGAGGCATGGACAGAGCGCCTAGTTGAGTTAAAATGCCTATCAAAAACTTCACTTCTAGTCACCCACACACTAATATGCTAGAAGTCAAGATGCAAAAGCTGGTTTGATAAGTATATCAAGTAGCGCAATTTTGAATAGGGAGACTTGATACTACTATACTCAGTCAAGGGACATAAGCAGAAAATGAAGTTTAGAGGGATAGGGCCTTTCCCAGTTGCACCATCAGTTGAAATGGGCAATGTGGAACTCAAAACCCTAGAGGGTGAGGGCATAAGCATCTTCAATGGCACCCAATGAAGAGTACAACCCTCCGCCGCGCAACCACTGCATGAGCCACCACAATGCTAGAATCCCCTCTCAATGTGTGAGTGGCCACTATCACAGAGATTGACGAGGAGGATGAGGAAGTAGTAGAACCAACCTACCTAAGCATAACACTCACTGCCAAGCAAATACACACCTTCAATACATTGATCGATCAGGGAGCTGACTTTAATTTCTTAACTCACGATCATTGGACTCACATTGGCAGACCACAATTGTAGCCCACCAATGCCAAACTCAGCCCATATGGGGCCCGATCATATGCACTCTTGGGAAAGTGCAAGGCTGTAGTCTCTATCAAGTTTGAAAGCATACCAATTATCTTCTAAGTGTTGCCAAACACCAAAGATGTAGGTATGGAATCGTTGTTAGGACGACACACATTTTAAAAGCAAGCTAAATCCCCAATATGTACGAGAGCTGCAGTGAGGCCGATGTGTTTCAGCCAAGAGGTTGCCTCCTGTGTATGTGATACGAGGTGTTATACATATATGTTATGGGATCTCCCTCTCGGAGGAGTAGGGGAAGGAAAATGTTGAATTGTGTCCTATTAGAAACGCAAGATCGATATTAGAGTTTAGTGTAGTGTGAGCCTTAGACACTCCTGGCCCCAAGGCTGTGTGGGGTGTCTTATGTCTCTTTGAGGTCCGGCTAGTGCTAGAGAGCTAGTGTCGAGCCCATTTTAGGTCCTGAGACAGGTGGTGCATTTGCTAGGAGCTGCCTATAAGTGGTGGTCTCTGAATCTAGGTTTGTAAACGTACCTAAGTTTATAATTTCCATTAGGAGTGTGCTAAGCTAACCATAAAATGCTATAATATTTCTAAACAAAATATTAAAGGACCTAGATCCCACGCAAAAGTGATTTAAAGTAATCTCCCACAACAGAAAAACTTTGGGCTAAGTGCTCCATCCTTGTGCACTAACGAACACGAGCCCTGCATTGTGCATAAGAAACTGTGGCTCAAAACCGTACTCCACCGCGGGAACTCCCCTTCAAGGGGGAAAAGGGATAATGATTTATTTACAAATTTTTTTACATGAACTCCCTCTCCTTCACTCATTGCATGGCGAGGAGAGAGAGTGTGAGTTGGAGATTGTGGAGGGGCATGGGAGGAGGACATGCAAAAAGCCACCTATGTGGCCACCCCTCCCCACCTTCACCCCATATAAACCCCCCTCCCAAGCTTGGGAGGGGCATTGTGTGCTGCCCGCTCTTGTGAGGAGCTACCCGTCGCCAGTCTGCTGCTGCCGCCGTTTTGGCGATGCCGCCTACTAGCTGCTGCCGCCCCCATCGCCATCATCATCATCATCATCTTCATCGTTATCCTCTCCATCATCAACCCAATCATCCTCACCATCAAGTCTTCACGTCATCCCTGTTATCCAGAAGCTTGAGAAGCTTCTATTGAAGCTTCTCTAGGCCAAGTTCACCGCATCTCCCGGGGTTTTTAATCCGTGTTCCCCAAGGCCTATTTTCAGTGCTGCGAGGGAGATCCCGGACAGAAGGCAATTTCAGAAATCGAAAAAGGGGACCAAGGGAGAGTTTGCTGAGTCGAGATTTACTTCGTCAATGGCTCCTAAGCAAAAGTCGAGAGGAGCGCATGCGGGAGCTTCCACCTAAAGTACGAGAGTGGACAATGCCCCGATATTGAATGCCCAGGTTCGGAGAAATATTCCCGCATGGAAAGGATGCATAAATCATGTTTTAAAATCACGTAGGGAAACTTAAATTCATTGCAAAATCTATATACTTGTTCGATTTACAAAGTTCAGTTGCATGACTAGTACTTGCATTTGCTTGCACTTCCATGGTCAAGGGTAGTCACATTTTTGAACGTAGGATGCATAAGTTAAAAGATGAAATTGTGCTAAGATCGCATCCTTGTCGCATCTTGCAAAAGATAGGGCATATAACACATAATGCACTTACGTAATAATTTCTTGGTTGTGACTCGTGTATAAGACAATCGTAGACGGTTACTACATGATGTCTAAATAGTTGCATTGAAAGGAAAAGATTTATGAACTTTAACAATAAAACATATAATTGCAATTCGCATGCAATGATAGCTACATTCTAGGTTGAGTTAAGTGATAAAGGAAGGATTAAATCAATGATATATTCATTGGTATCTCATCATGAAATAATGATACATCCATGCATGGAGTTCTTTTATCAAAGTTCCAATTTGGGAAAGGATGCATCTTCATTAAAATATTGAAGCTTGAATTCGTTGCATAAAACGTAGGGTTTATAAGAAATAGCTCTGAATGTCAATTAATATTGCATAGGGCAAGGAAAAGAATGTTAATTATAGATCCTATAGTTGCATAAAGGCAAGGGTCTATGGTCTTGAAATTGCATATTCGCATGGGATGATACATCTCATACATCTTGCAGTTACTTACAACTTTTAGGGGAAGTACTTGCAAGTTTAGAAGAAAGTATTTGCATTTTAAAGGGAAGATCATCTTTAAACATAGGTTGGTTAGATCAACTAAGTAATTTGCGTATAATTGAGTAGCTTACATGGAATTAATAAAGGTATGATTAGCTAGCATATGATGATCACCTCAATGTGCTAGGTAGGGTTAAGCCATGATAAAATTTTGCTTAGTATTACACTTGGATGCCGATTTAATATTTTTTATCTTAAAGGTCCTACCCACATTCACGAAATGTTAGGGTTATCTAAACGCCCATGTAAGAATGATCTAGGTTTCTCACCCTAAGGATCAAACGACCAAATACTAGACTGCCGCAAGGAATTTAGGGACCCTAGGGCCAAATCATTCATCAGCCTAGTGGGATTAGGGTTTTTGATTGGGGTCAATACGACTCCCAAACTCTATATCTTGTTCAAAGATATTCTTGATCAGGAAATACCATATGGTGGGAGATTTAGTCTCAAGCTAAGTACTAACACCTATCTCGTGCAACAAGCTGCAAGGCCATATGTGCTTGCGACTAAATCACAAGTTAGTACTGCTACACCTTAGATGAAGATTGTCGAGTTCTAATCACAAATTAGTTTCTCTAAGGAATTGAATAGTTTCCTTACTACAACACTCCCTCTTGGGAATCGTTTTGTCAAGTTTAGGGCAAGGGTGATTTTCCAAGAAGCAAATTGACCAACCAAGTTAGGACGATGGGGTTGTCCAGGATTTATTGACTATAACATAAGGAAACCTAAGGTAATGAAAATTTGGGGTCAACAGGGTATAAACCCTAACCCAAGGAAAAAGGGTAAACAAGCAACCCAGCTTGCTAAAACCTTTGGGATCTTGCCAAGTCGCAAATTGATCCATGATGGAATGTTGGAAGTATCCGGGGAAAAGGAATCACACCTTAGCAGTTGGCCGTACGAACGACCACTAGAATGCTCATGATTGTACACTTAGGTGCACAATTTGTACTTCTTTGCTCAAGGAACTAATTCAGGAAGAAAAACTAATGCTTTAGGTTAAAGAGCCTGGAGGGAGAGGCAGTTTCAGTTACCTCTGACTGTCTGCCTGACCCTATCCAAGGGGGTTGTTAGCCACGCCGGTTACGTGGACCGAACCCATCGCGAGAGGTCTGTCGGTGGGTGCTACTTGGAGCAGGAGGACACTTGGGTGCCAGGGGAGGCTCTGGCCATAAATTCCTTGCCTCCGGATCCTGCACAAGAGGCCGACGTGACTCGAGATGGGATCTCGAGGCCATATACTAGTCAACGGGCGGAACTTGGAATAGCGATCCCTGAGGATTGCTTGGATAGCCTTCGGGTAGGTTATTTGATGTATTCCAAAGACTGATAAATAAAGATCAAATGTTGAAAAAGGAACTTTCTTGACATTGTTTTTCTGTGTCAGTGCCTAGGCTACGTGAAGGAACCAGTGATTAATTGGTTAATTAAGGAAGCTGTTTTTGCTTGTCAAACTAAATGTGGTAGGTAATTAGATAACTAAGCAACCCGAGGAAAGTGTGGTGGATGTGACTCTGGGTCCGTCCTACAGAAGGGTGATCCCGGTTGGCCAGGAATTTTTCTCAAAGGAATTGACAACGAGGTAACAATGATCTAGATTCTATAGAGCTAGAGTCCCGATTTATGCTGTTTTAGGGGAACGGAATGGGATTGTGCCTTACAGGCAGAGAGGTCGAGCTTCACATCCCTCTCGTTTCCCATTCTCCTTGAACCAAGTGTAGTATAAATCCACTTCGACCCCAATGTTTACGCGCAAAGTGTTTTGTCTGGGGCTCGATGCTAGCTACTTCCTAGGAATTTGACTATTAGGAAAAACCTGATTCAGGAGGTTGGTCCTAAGTAGGGAACAGCTAGATGCTTCCACTTCGTGGTAGACTCGGAAAGACCTTGATCGCAAACCCCGTGATATTCCTTGTGAGTGCCGAGCAGCGCTTTCTAGAATCCCTTCCCGATAGGCTGCTAAGACGTGTCCTACAAGTGGACAGGGGGACACGTTACAGTTGGTATCAGAGCGAACCAACGAGATCTAATATTTAGAAGCAAACTTAATGAGGGGAAGTAGAGCAATGTTGCCGTTAAGAACATTTCCTTACTTACTTATGGATGCTGGCTATAGAGTTGCGAAGCATGAAATAAATTCTTGGTGTTCCAGGTTATGTTTATGATTGCAATGCGTGCTTCGGATTATCGACTGAGGTTAGGCATGATGAGTATTCTAGACCGCATCTACAATCCTTCACCCTTGTACATGGAATGAAGATGGACGGGCGAAGTAGGAATATATTACATAACAGCCCACCAACTTGCATACCTTCAGACCAACTTGAAGAGAATCAAGTGGATGGAGGATTTAAAGATCGTGAAGCTGTTCATCTTTGTCGAGGCTCACGCAAACCAACCCTACATGTCAGCGGTCGGAAGGTCAAGAAGAACAAGTATGTGTACGAGGAAGTGACTCGAATAATCCGTGCCAATAGAATCAAGGTGCTGGGACGTTATGAGGAGAATAGGTATCAAAGGAAGGGATACCCCAAGCTTCCTATGACCTATCGATTCCTGAAAATCCATGACCCCACTCCATATTATTACGCAATCGCCGTAGCCAAATGTAACACAATCCTATTTGCCCCAAACTGATGTATCAGCTTGTTTTACCTTCCCAAAATAAATGTACTCGAAAGGGCTATGTCCACATGAATGAATAAGATTTTTTTATCACTATCTGTCATGGCTGTAAGTGTTGGTAAAGGAGTTAAGTGATTAGATCACTTGGCTAAAAGTTGAACTAGGCATATTAATGTAATGTGAGAAACATCTAGTAAGTTTTTAATGTAAAGAATCTTATTGCCCAAGTGCAACCTCAAGTGCAGATTCCTAGTCCGACCCCTCCACTAAGTACGACTGTAATTCAAGAGAAGAAGTTCCTTCTCAAACAAATCAAGCCACCTGAATTCGATGGTGAGGGAAGGACCGTCCAAACTGATGCCAAGGTATGGATTGAATCCATGGAGTATTATTTCGAGGCAGCAGGAACTGCACCCGCTAACCAAGCCATGCTCGCCAAATTGAAGCTTACCGGCGAAGCAAGACTTTGGTGGAAACAATTGTACAGAGACCAAGGGATCTCGGAAGGGTCAGTTACTTGGGAGAAGCTTAAAAGAGCTGTGCGAGGGAGATATCTACCACCTGCCTACCACACACAAAAGATGTACAGATTCTATGAATTAAAGTAGCGTGGACTATCCTTGGATGCATATTATTCAAAGTTCATCTCTCTCTTAAAGTACGTGCCACAAATGGATATGTCACAACAGGTGTCAAATTTTTGTGTTGGGTTAAATCCACCCATAAACACCCGCTTGGAATCAATGCGCCCAATGGACCTACAAGACGCGCTCATTCGAGTTGCTCCCATAATACAAGAGGTGCAGACCAAGCCAAGGAATAACATGACTTGGTCTTACAAGGATCAGAAAAAGGGAATGTATAGGTCTCGGGCTAAGAGAACACAGGGCTAAAATCAGGGACAAAGGAAAAAAGCTAGGGCCAACACTGTCAACAACTTCGTTCCTACACAAGGTAATGGCCACAATCTTCGTTGCTTCCATTGCAACGAGCCTTGTCACTTTAAAAGGCAGTGCCCCAAGCTTAGCAGAGGACAACGTCAAGGGCCATTCCAAGGAGCTGTCCATGGCCAAGGAGCCACCGTCATGGCCAGAGGGAGAACCTCTAGTGTTGCCAACAAGGAGTTGGGTGATAAGGAAGATCCATCCATGGAAGCTGACATTGAGAGGGCAACGGTTCATGCCACTCTTCACAAGAAGGGACCAAATCGCCAATTCTCGGTGATTCAAACTCCATCGGATTATCAAGGTAAAAGCTTCAAAACCTTGATTGACTGTGACAGTACACATTCCTTCATTTCACCAATCTGTGCAAAAAGATTAGGAATAGCCACAAAAGATGCACCTACCTTACTTGTGGAATTAGCAAATGGTCGTGAGGTCTCTTGTACCAGGCAAACTGCTAAGGTGAAATGCCTACTGGGTGTAAAGTCGACTTTAGTCAGATTCAGGGTAATGAACCTAGGTGTCCACGAATGTTTGCTCGGAATGGATTGACTAATACCCAATGATGCCCACATTCACTGTGAAAAGGGCCAAGTCACCTTTCAAAATTCTGAAGGGGAACTAGTCATAACACAAGGAGAGGCTAGTAAGCCAAAAATTCAGTTGGCAAAAGCAACACAGATAATAAAAGGAGTTAGGAAGAGCCTACCTGTCTATCTGATTAAACTAAATAAGCTAGATCAGAATCAGGAATCTAGGGAAGAACCTTCCTGATTAAAGGAATACGCATACGTATTTCCTAAAGAGCTGACAGAACTTTCTCCTCAAAGGGAAGTCGATCACGAAATCAAGCTGGCGCCAGGAGTTGCATCAGTCTTCGCAAAGAGACCATATAGGATGTCCATCTCAGAAGCGATTGAGCTGAAGGAGCAACTCAAGCAACTGTTAGACCAAGGCTACATCCATCCTAGCAATTCACCATGGGGAGCTCCAGTGCTGTTCCAGAAGAAGAAAGATGGAATGCTTCGGCTATGCATTGACTATAAAGGGTTGAATCTATCAACCATTAAAAACAAATACCCCATTCCAAGAATAGATGAACTTCTTGACCGACTTCAAGGCACGAAGATATTGTCTAAGATAGATCTCAGGTCTGTATATTATCAGATAAGGATCAAGGAATAAGATATCCCGAAGACTGCATTTAGCACAAGGTATGGACACTTTGAATTCCTAGTCATGTCATTCGAGCTAACAAATGCTCATGCTACCTTCAATAGGTTAATGCAGGATATCTTTAGGCCCTACCTTGATGACTTTGTACTCGTCTTCTTTGACGATACCCTAGTCTACTCCAAGCAAGAAAAAGATCATGAACCCCAGCTTTGCATCGTCCTTGAAACAATGAGGGCACACAAGCTTTATGCCAAGAAGAAGAAGTGTGCATTTTTCAAGTGACAAATTGAATATCTGGGATTCATTGTCTCAATGAAAGGAATTTCAGTAGATCCGGCATTTTGGCATGGCCAATGCCAATGTCTGTCAAAGAAATACATAGTTTTCTTGGATTGACAGGATGGTACAGGGTCTTTATCAAAAACTATGCTTTGATTAAACAGACCAGCTTTAACAAACTAAAGCAAAGCTTGGTATCAGTACCCATCCTAAAACTTCCTGATCTTAGTAAGAAGTTTGAAGTGATAACTGATGCTAGCATACTAGCCTTAGGATGTGTGCTCATGTAAGAAGGCCATCCCGTAGCACACTCTTCAAGGAAACTGAAGAGCCATGAAAGGAACTATGCTACCCATGATCTGGAGCTGTTGGCTGTCATCCATGCTCTCAAACTTTGGAGACACTACTTGCTGGGTACAAGTTTACCTTACTGACAGACCACAAGAGTCTTAAATGGATTTTCACCCAAAATGAGCTCAATATGAGGCAACGTCGATGGATTGAAGTACTGGAAGAATATGACTTTGAAATCAAATACCGGCCTAGAAAGGAGAATGTAGTTGCCGATGCACTCAGTCTCGCAAGGCATTTTTGAATTCTCTGATTTTGCAAGATCCATCAACAGCAAGATCTCTATCCACAAAGGTATTCATGCCAAACAATCCAATTCTTGAGCTAGCTAGAGAAGAGGCATGCCATGACCCAACCTATTAGGAATTGCTAAGGGAGATCCCCAGCAAAGATCAAGACCCGAAGCTAGAAACGAAGTATCAAGAATTCTCTATCAATAGTGGACTTGTCTACTATAGGACAAGATTATGTATCCTGGCGAGCCAATCACTCAAGTAGAAGATACTTTGGGAAGCCCATGACTCCCCTTTCTTAGGACATCTTGGCTATGCCAAGACCCTTAATGCAGTCAGGAAGAGCTATTATTGGGACAGGCTCAAAGGTGTTTCTCAAATATGTCACGGAATGTTTGTCTTGTCAACACATTAAGGCCGAACATGTCAAAATGCCAGGGAAATTGCAACCACTTGGCATTCCCCAAATGAAATGGGAATTCATTAGTATGGACTTTGTTGTTGGCCTGCCCCAAGTTCAAGGAGGATACAACTCCATTATGGTCGTGGTAGATATGCTCACCAAGGTTGCACATCTTATCCCTGTTAAGATAAACTATAAAGCCTCAGACATAGCAAGGTTATACATCAAGGAAATATTCAAACTGCATGGGTTACCCAGAAGAATCATTAGTGATCGTGACTCTCTCTTCACCTCACACTTCTGGAGGGCTATCTTCGAGGCCATTGGGACTCAACTCTGTTTCAGTACAGCTTATCATCCCCAAACCGATGGTCGAACAGAACGAGTCAACCAAGTCATTGAAGATATGCTTAGGGCACATGTTGAGATGACAAGCTCAACACATGTGGACATTGATGATGGACCGCCTCATTAGATGGGTCCACACATCTACACTTAGCACGTCGGTGGTCATTATGACTCTCACATGGCCACTGACTCATTACTTATTATATTCAGGTTGTTACACCTATTTACAGTTGGCATAGTTATAGCGCCAGTCGACTAGTGTAGTCGGTTATGCATTGTTTGACTTAGTAGGCCATTTTCATTTATGTTGTATCTTATCTATACTTTGTGTACATTGTAAAGAGTGTGGAAGAAGAAGAAGAAACCAGCAATAAAACGTTTTGGCCTCCATCTCTCTTCTTGTCTCTTGAGTGAGCTTCTCCTTGTGCATTCTGTGTGTGTTCGGCACAGCATCTTGAGCAAGTCCCCCTACCACGCGATTCTTGACATGGTATCAGAGCCGCGCCACTGAGAGAGGCTGATTTCGAAGGCTGAAGTGAAGGAGAAGAAGCAAGGTTCGAGCAAGCAAGCCACGGGTAAGAAGCTCTCCCATTCTTCCACTCTCTCTCTTGGATAGTGCCTGTGGAGGCACCGGAAGCAGGGTCGAGCAAAAATCTCAGATTGTAGTGAGATTTGGTGTGCGCGAAGAGCGCTGTGTATTCTGCAAATTTGGTGTACAGAGAGCAGTTTCAGGCCCCATTTTAGAGCCGCAAGACTGTATTGACCGAAAGTGGGTGCGCAGGTTACAGATTTCAGATCTGTAAGTTCAAAGGTGTTTACCAGTGAGTAAACACAATGTTTATTTGCAAACTGGTTGCAGATTGCATGTATTGTTGAGCAGACAGTGAAAAAGGCTATCTGGTGTATTGCTGTGTACTACAGGTCGAGGGTTGCAAAAGATTTGCTTGCTGTTTGGTATTAATTTTGTAATAATGGCAAAGAACAATGGAAGCCCCATCATTGAGAAGCTCGACAAGAACAACTACCCTTCATGAAAGTTCCGTGTCACGAACTTTCTTATTGGAAAAGGCCTCTACGAGTTTGTTTCAGGTGAAGAAAAGGAGCCGGAGGTGAGTGATCCTCCAACTGCAGAAGAGACAAAGGCACGGAAGGAATGGAATGCAAAAGATAAAAAGGTCATGTATTGGTTGTCTGCAGTAATTGACAATAATATGCTGGGCCACATTAGAAATACAGAGAATTCATATGCAGGTTGGACTATACTTGAAAGTATGTTTTCTGTAAATACAAAGGCACGAAAGATTCAACTCAAGCAAGAGTTGAATACATTGAAGAAAGGGAAGATGTCTATCAATGAGTATGCACTGAAGGTAAGGAGCATTGTAGATGCATTGGCAGCGATTGATGCAATGCTGGATGATGATGATTTGGTGTCGTCTACCTTGGGTGGACTTAACAATGAAAAGGCTTGGAAGTCTTTTGTAACTTCCGTATATGTTAGAAAGCCATTTCCAGATTTCGATAAGTTGGTCTCCCATATGAGATCACCGAAGAGATCAACATACAGAGTGAGACATCTGAAAGAAGTGGTGAACAGGTTCAAGCTTTCTACTCTAGTTCAGGAAGGGGAAGTGGCAGGTTTTCTTAAGAGGCCATGGTACAGGACGTGGTAGTGACAACCAGCAAAACAGATTGAATTAGCAATTTGGAGATATGTAGGTTTCAGGAAGTCGTGGTAACTTTAAAGGCAGGGGGAGCTTTAGAGAAAGAGGTGGATGGCAGAATAGAGGTTCTAATAATTCTGGTATTGTGTGTCACTACTGTGGCAAAACAGGTCATATTGCAAGCCAATGTTATGCTAAGAAAGATTATATTCGCAGTGGTAAGTTGCAGCAAGGAAACTATGCATCGTCTTCACGACAGAATGAAGACAAAAATGAACGTTTGTTTGTTATGCAGCATATGTTGAATGCTGTTACAGGAAAGGGAACACATGATGATATTTAGTATGTTGATTCAGGTGCATCCAATCATAAACCATGCAGAATGGTTTGGAGAGATGCAAGATTTGTAAAATGCAGGTTATGTGCAGATGGGTGATGATTCATGCCATCCAATTTCACACATTGGAAAAGTTCCCTTGTCCTTGCATGATGGTAAGACAAAGAGTCTTTCAGATGTATTACATGTGCCATCTATTAGAAAGAACTTGGTGTCAGTCGATCAAATGGTAGAGCAAGGGCTACAAGTGAGATTTAATGCAAAGGGCTGCTTTGTAGAAGACTTCAATGATAAGTGCAAGTTGGTAGCAAAGGGAAGTAGAGTTGGACGTATGTTTACTTTGGATGTTGGAATTCCTACTATGAATGCTGCTATGTATGCTAAAGGAAAAGGTGTTGTTGTAGATATTGAAATTTGGCACAAACGCATTGGACATGCAAATGACAAAGGCTGAAATTAATGCAGTCCAAAGGGTTGGTTACAGATTTGCCTACATTTAGAGATGCAAAATTTCATAAGGTATGCGAAGCATGTCAGTTTGGTAAGCAGGCAAGACAACCCTTTTCACATGACAGAGATGTAAGCAGAAATATCCTTGATGTTGTGCATACAGACATTTGGGGGCCTACACAAAATGTATCTCTTGGAGGTAGTTCATACTTTGTCATACTCATTGATGATTGTTCTAGAAAGCTATGGGTATATTTTATGAAGGAAAAGAGTGAAGCGTTTGAGCACTTTAGAACTTTCAAGGCTACAGTTGAAAGAGAAACAGGCTTGAAAGTAAAGTGCTTGAGGTCAGATGGAGGGGGAGAGTACCTCTCAAATGAGTTCAATGATTTTCTGAGGTCTCATGGGATAAAGAGACAGTTCACATGCAGGTATACCCCACAACAAAATGGTGTTGTAGAAAGGAAAAACAGGCATATTGCAGAAGTTGCACGTGCCTTGATGGCTGAAAAGAATATGCCTAAGCATTTTTGGTCTGAGGCTGTTCATACTGCTGTTTATATTATGAACAGAACTCCCATAGCTGCAGTTCATGGGATGACTCCTAAAGAATGCTTTACTGGCAAGAAGCCTGATATATCGCACTTGAAGGTATTTGGCTGTGTTGCATACGTTCATGTGCCAGATGAGCTACAGAAGAAGCTTGATCCAAAGGTAGAAAAATGTGTCTTTATTGGATACTCTTTAGAGCAGAAAGGGTATCGATGTTATAACCCTGTCACATGTAAGTTCAGAGTGAGCAAGGATGTCATCTTTGATGAAATGAGCAGTTGGTATGCATTTAGTGGTGATGCATTGGATGATGATGATGATCATGACACTCATGTGCAGGCTGAAAAGCAAGAATCACAGACTCTTAGTGGACCAGAGACATCATCTGGTAGTCCTTGGTCTGGGAGACTAAGGAGTAGCTCTACATCTTCAGGTGCATCTAGTAGCACTACAGGTAAAGACAAAGGAAAGAATAAAGTGTCAGAAGGCATTGATGCAGTTCTTGATGGAGACTCCAGTGGCTCAAAGAGCTTGGATGATGAGCTTGGCATTCCTTCAGTGAGGACACCAGGTGTACAGAGAGCTCATAATAATGTAAAGGCTCCATTGAGTGATTCGATGGTACGCAGATCTAGCAGGGTCAGATACCCTGTTAAAAGATTTGGTTTTGAAGGTTATGAAGTTCACCATTATGCTTATATGGTGAAACTAGTTGAGGATGTTGAGCCCACTTGTTTTGAGGATGTTGTTGTTAATACTCATTGGGATGCAGTAATGGACGAGGAGGTGGTTGCATTAGAGGCCAATAAGACTTGGGATCTAGTATCATTGCTGAAGGGCAAGAAAGCTATTGGATGTAATTAGGTTTATAGGATTAAGCACAATGCAGATGGTTCTATTAGTAGGAACAAAGCTAGGCTAGTTGCAAAAGGCTATGCCCAAACATATGGCATAGATTATGATGAAACCTTCAGTCCAGTTGCTAGGATGGCAACTGTCAGATGTGTGATTGCTTTGGCAGCAGCCAAAGATTGGAGGTTGCAGCAAATGGATGTGAAGAATGCCTTCTTGCATGGTGATTTGCAAGAAGAAGTGTATATGGATCAGCCAGCAGGTTATGAAGATTTAGAGCATCCCACGTATGTGTGTAGGTTGAAGAAGGCGCTCTATGGGCTCAAGCAAGCACCTAGAGCATGGTCTGACAAGATCAGAGAGTATCTTGTCAATATTAGCTTTTATGTTTCTGATGTTGATCACTCACTTTATGTGAGAAAGGGAGATGCAGGTTTGGTCATCATAGTCATCTATGTGGATGACTTGATTATTACAGGTGATAGTGATAGTGGGATTGCTGAAGTCAAGGATTTTTTGAAGAAGGAGTTTGAGATGAAGGATTTAGGTGAGCTAAGGTACTTCCTTGGCATTGAGGTGATCAGATGTGATGATGGTATATGGCTGTCCCAAAGACAGTATGGCTTGAATATGTTGTCCAAGTATGGTATGACAGCATGCAAACCACTTTCAGTCCCGTTGGAGCAGAATGTAAAGTTGAGTGCTGATGTTGGGGATGAGATAGAAGACCCTACTATGTTCAGGAGGATAGTGGGGAGTTTGATCTACATGACTATTACAAGGCCAGACTTGAGCTACGTTGTTGGTCTTGTGAGTCAGTTTATGCAAGTACCTAGAAAGCCACATTTGGATCCAGTCAGATGCATATTGAGATATGTGAAGTCCACATTACATTATGGATTTTTCTATAAGGCAGGTATAGATGTATAGGTGTTTGGATACACAGATGCAGATTGGGCTAGTAGTATGTCTGATAGAAGATCTACCAGCAGATACATGTTCTCTCTTGGTAGTGCAGCAGTTGGTTGGAGTAGCAAAAAGCAATCTACAATTGCTTTGTCGAGTACAGAGGCTGAGTATAGAGGTGCTACTGTTGCAGCATGTGAGGTAGTATGGCTACAAAAGTTAATGGTGGATTTGGATGTGCAGGTGGAAGGTCCAGTTGTCATTTATTGTGACAACATGAGTAGTATACAGTTGGCTAGGAACCCTGTGTTCCATGCCAGGACAAAACATATTGAGGTACACTACCACTTTGTGAGAAAGAAGGTACTAGTAGGTGAGATTGACTTGGTGTATGTCAGCACACAGGATTAGATAGCTGACATCTTCATGAAGGCATTGGGTACAGAGAAGCTTCAAAAGATTCGAAGCTTACTTGGAGTCGCACAGATGCAGTTGAGCTTGAGGGGGAGTGTTGAGATGACAAGCTCAACACATGCGGACATTGATGATGGACCGCCTGGTTAGATGGGTCCACACGTCTACACTTAGCATGTCGGTGGTCATTATGACTCTCACATGGCCACTGACTCATTACTTATTATATTCAGGTTGTTACACCTATTTACAGCTGGCATAGTTATAGCACTAGTCGATTAGTGTAGTCGGTTATGCATTGTTTGACTTAGTAGGCCATTTTTCTTTATTTTGTATCTTATCTATACTTTGTGTACATTGTAAAGAGTGTGGAAGAAGAAGAAGAAACCAGCAATAAAACGTTTTGGCCTCCATCTCTCTTCTTGTCTCTTGAGTGAGCTTCTCCTTGTGCATTCTGTGTGTGTTCGGCGCAGCATCTTGAGCAAGTCCCCCTACCACGCCATTCTTGATAGCACACTGCTGTCGCGAACCCAAAAAGTGGATTCAATATTTGCCACCGGTTGAGTTTGCCTACAATGATTCTTACCAACAAAGCATTCAGATGACCCCTTTTCAAGCATGGTATAGGCACGATTGTCGTAGTCCTTTGAGCTTTTCGGATCCAACCTTGAGGGTTGAAGTTTCAAAGCAGATGCTGGAAGACATGGATGACCAAATAAAATCAATAAGACAAGACATCCAAGCCGCCAAGGACAGATAGAAGGCTTACGCAGACTTGAAATGTCAAGACACATCCTTTGTTGAAGGTGATATGGTCTTCATTTGCGTACATCCAAAGAAGAGTTCCCTATCCTTGGGTGAATGCAAAAAGCTAAGTCTAAGGTATTGTGGATCCTACAAGATTCTCAAGTGCCTAGGGCCTAATGCCTACATACTACAACTCCCTGAAAACCTAAAAGTTCATAATGTATTCCACATTAGGCTATTGAAAAAGTATGTGCCTAACCCTAGTCACGTGCTTGATGATCAACAAGTTGTAATGCCTAGCCAACGAGTCCTTGAGCTACGGTCGGAAAGAATCCTAGATGTTAGGGAGAGGCATTTGAGATCCAGGATCTTGAGGGAATACCTCATCCAGTGGAAAGATTATCTCAAAGAGGATGCCACCTAGATGGATGAACGTACTCTCAACTAGCAATACCCCCACATTTTCTCGAGATGAGGACATCTCGATTCCTCTAAGGGGGAGAGAATGTAATATTTCTACAAAAAAATATTAAAGGACTTAGATCCTGCCCAGAAGCGATTCAAAGTAATCTCCTGCAACAGAAATACTTTGGGCTAAGTGCTCCATCCTCGTGTACTAACAAACACCAGCCCCGCGTTGTGCATAAGAAACCGTGGCTCAAAACCGTACTCCACCGCGGGAACTCCCCTTCAAGGGGGAAAAGGGATAATGATTTATTTGTAAAAATTTTTACATTAACTCCCTCTCCTTCACTCGTTGCATGGCAGGGAGAGAGAGTGTGAGTTGGAGATTGTGGAGGGGCATGGGAGGAGGACATGCAAACAGCCACCTATGTGGCCACCCCCCACCTTCACCCCATATAAACCCCCCTCCCAAACTTGAGAGGGGCATCGTGTGCTGCCCACCGTCGTGAGGAGCTGCCCGCCCGCCAGTCTGTTGTCGCCAGTGTTCTGGCCACGCCGCCTGGCTGCTGCCGCCCCCATTGCCATCATCATCATCATCATCATCATTTCCATCGTTATCCTCTCCATCATCAACCCAATCATCCTCACCATCACATCTCCACATCATCCCTGTTATCCAGAAGCTTGAGAAGCTTCTATTGAAGCTTCTCTAGGCCAAGTTCATCCGCATCTCTCGGGGTTTTTAATCTGTGTTCCCCAAGGCCTATTTCCTGTGCCGCGAGGGAGATCCCGGACAGAAGGCAATTTCAGAAATCGAAAAAGGGGACCAAGGGAGAGTTTAATGAGTCGAGATTTACTTCGTCAATGGCTCCTAAGCAAAAGTTGAGAGGAGCGCACGCGGGAGCTTCCACCCAAAGTACGACAGTAGACAATGCATTGATATTGAATGCTCAGGTTCCGAGAAATATTCTTGCATGGAAAGGATGCATCAATCATGTTTTAAAATCACGTAGGGAAACTTAAATGCATTGCGAAATCTATATACTTGTTCGATTTACAAAGTTCAGTTGCATGACCAGTACTTGCATTTGCTTGCACTTCCATGGTCAAGGGTAGTTGCATTTTTGAATGTAGGATGCATAAGTTAAAAGATGAAATTGTGCTAAGACCGCGTCCTTGTCGCATCTCGCAAAAGATAGGGCATATAACACATAATGCACTTACGTAATAATTTCCTGGTTGTGACTCGTATATAAGACAATCATAGACGGTTATTAAATGATGTCTAAATAGTTGCATTGAAAGGAAAAGATTTATGAACTTTAACAATAAAACATATAATTGCAATTGGCATGCAATGATAGCTACATTCTAGGTTGAGTTAAGTGATAAAGGAAGGATTAAATCAATGATGTATTCATTGGTGTCTCATCATGAAATAATGATGCATCCATGCATGGAGTTCTTTTATCAAAGTTCGAATTTGGGAAAGGATGCATCTTCATTAAAATACTGAAGCTTGAAATCGTTGCATAAAACGTAGGGTTTATAAGAAATAGCTCTGAATGTCAATCAATATCGCATAGGGCAAGGAAAAAAAAGTTCACTATAGATCCTATAGTTGCATAAAGGCAAGGGTCTATGGTCTTGAAATTGCATATTCGCATGGGATGATACATCTCATACATCTTGCAGTTACTTACATCTTTTAGGGGAAGTACTTGCAAGTTTAGAAGAAAGTATTTGCATCTTTAAAGGGAAGATCATCTTTAAACATAGTTTGGTTAGATCAACTAAGTAATTCGCGTATAATTGAGTAAATTACATGGAATTCATAAAGGTATGATTAGCTATCATATGAAGATCACCTCAATGTGCTAGGTAGGGTTAAGCCATGATAAAATTCTTCTTAGTATCGCACTTGGATGCCGATTTAATATTTTTGATCTTAAAGGTCCTACCCACATTCATGAAATGTTAGGGTTATCTAAACACCCGTGTAAGAATGATCTAGGGTTCTCACCCTAAGGATCAGATGACCAAATACTAGACTGTCGCAAGGAATTTAGGGACCCTAGGGCCAAATCATTCATCAACCTAGTGGGATTAGGGTTTTTGATTAGGGTCAATATGACTCCCAAACCCTATATCTTGTTCAAAGATATTCTTGATCAGGAAATACCATATGGTGAGAGATTTAGTCTCTCAAGCTAGGTACTAATACCTATCTCGTGCAACAAGCTACAAGGCCATATGCTCTTGCAGCTAAATCACAAGTTAGTACTGCTACACCTTAGATGAAGATTGTCGAGTTCTAATCACAAATTAGTTTCTCTAAGGAATTGAATAGTTTCCTTACTACAACACTCCCTCTTGGGAATTTTTTTGTCAAGTTTAGGGCAAGGGTGATTTGCGAAGAAGCAAATTGACCAACCAAGTTAGGACAATAGGGTTGTTCAGGATTTATTGACTATAACATAAGGAAACCTAACAGGGTATAAACCCTAACCCAAGGAAAAAGGGTAAACAAGCAACCCATCTTGCTAAAACCTTTGGGATCTTGCCAAGTCGCAAATTGATCCAGGATCGAATGCTAGAAGTATTCGGGGAAAAGGAATCACACCTTAGCAGTTGGCCGTACGAACGACCACTGGAATGCTTGTGATTGTACACTTAGGTGCACAATTTGTACTTCTTTGCTCAAGGAACTAATTCAAGAAGAACAACTAATGCTTCAGGTTAAAGATCTTGGAGGGAGAGGCAGTTTCAGTTACCTCTGACTGTCTGCCTGACCCTATCCAAGGGGGTTGTTAGCCACGCTGGGTACATGGACTGAACTCACCGCGAGAGGTCTCTCCATGGGTGCTACTTGCAGCAGGAGGACGCTTGGGTGCCAGGGGAGGCTCTGGTCGTAAATTCCTTGGCTGTGGGTCATGCACAAGAGGCCGATGTGACTCGAGATGGGATCTCGAGGCCTGTATACTAGTCAACCGGCGGAACTTGGAATAGCGATCCCTAAGGATTACTGGGATAGCCTTCAGGAAGGTTATTTGATGTATTCCAAAGACTGATAAATAAAGATCAAATATTGAAAAAGAAACTTGCTTGACATTGTTTTTCTGTGTCAGTGTCTAAGTTGCGTGAAGGAACCAGTGATTAATTGGTTAATTAAGGAAGCTGTTTTTGCTTGTCAAACTAAATGTGGTAGGTAATTAGATAACTAAGCAACCCGAGGAAAGTGCAGTGGTGGATGTGACTCTGGGTCCATCCTACAGAAGGGTGGTCCCGGGTGGCTGGGAACTTTTCTCAAAGGAATTGACAGCGAGGTAACAATAACCTAGCTTCTATAGAGCTACAGGCCCGATTTATGCTGTCTTAGGGGAACGAAATGGGACTGTGCCTTACGGGCAGAGAGGTCGAGCTTCGCATCCCTCTCGTTTCCCATTCTCTTTGAACCAAGTGCAATATAAATCTACTTTGACCCCGATGTTTATGCGCAAAGTGGTTTGTCTGGGGCTCGACACTAGCTACTTCATAGGAACTTGGCTATTAGGAAAAACCTAATTCAGGTTGGTCCTAATTGGGGAACGGCCAGATGCTTCCGCTTCGTGGCAGACTCAGGAAGACCTTGATCAAAAACCCTGTGATATTCCTTGTGAGAGTGCCGGCGGCGCTTTCTAGAATCTCTTCTTGATGGGGTGCTAAGACGTGTCCTACAAGTGGACAAGGGGACACGTTACAAATGTGGTTTGTTCAAGGATGGAAAACCTTGGCTTTCCCTATAAAAAACTTATTGCTGGATTTAGTTAGTTATGTAGAGCACGATTCCTCTACAGAAGATAATTTAGGTGATGAGAAGGGTAACCAATTAGTGGTTATGCCTACCTCTAATGCAATGGCATGGATCGAGGTTCGCCTCGATGTGCTCTCTACCGAAGAGAAATTATGTATATCCATTCATCAACTTAGAGGGCATGGGAACAAGTATGTTGGAAGCTATGGCAGTCATGGCACCAACAAGTGATTATGCTAAAGCCGTAGTGCCATTTGAACAACTCGACATACAGTGGAGTGGAGATATGGCTGAAACATCCCATGTGGTGGGGCATCCTGCCAAAATTTTTGGTATCACAAGGATGTTAGAAGCCCTAGATGTAAAGGGAAAATCGTTGCTTAAAAGACATGGTCCCTAAGTCCTAAGTGCTAAGGATAAGTTTGGTTTTGATGGGGGGCAAAATCTCCTAGATAAAGGTATCATGGAACTACCTAGGAAGGGGCAGGATATGGAAGATCTTCTAAGAAAGGATTGGAATGACATGCTAAGAGCTATAGGTCTCCCCAGACCATTTTGTGAGTTGGCAGAAAGGGATGGCATGGATAATATTAACCTCCCTGCACCAGTAAAGGTGGAAATGGAAAAGGTTGGAAACCTTAAGACACTAGAGTTAGGTCATGATTATGAAGATTTTAATGACCCAGTGCTAATCCCAAAGGAGAGGACTAAATGCCCTCCTACTTATGGGGATCTCCCACTCTTTTATGGGCTTGTAAATGAGGACACAATGTTGCACTTAAAAGAAAACAGCCTAACTTGCCTTGCAAGTGGGTTTGATGACACACATTAAATGTTTGTGTTCTCTAGCACCCTAAAGAGAGAATATAGGAAATGGTACTGGAGCCTCCCAAGAGGGTCGATTAAATCCTTTGATGAGCTATGTGATAAAATTTTATATGACCCACGTTTTAGCACAGCTTATGGAGGCTAGATAAGAGTCCTATCCTTCTACTAAAGAGTACGCTAAAGTCTTTGATGATATTCTTAGGCTTTGGCCAAGAAGGAGTACTACATTGCCATGTGATGTGCTATGTGAGCTCTTTATGAGCAGTTTAGAGATTAATATGCAAATCTAAGTGAGGATGCAAGAGCCTAAATCATTAAATGAGGCCAAGATTCACGTAGTTGACCATGAGCAATATATCCAAAGATGTGGGAAAACTTTTGGAGTTTCCCCCATTCAGTGCAAGTCCATCCAAATATCCAGCCTTTTCTATAAGGAGGAAATTCATTTGCTAATACCAAGACAACCTTAGGAGGGGATCTTGGTAGCCAAAGTCTCCAAGCAAAAATTGGCAATCCTATGAGTAGTGATAATATGCCTCTTGGGGATAAAAAGATTCCAAGCTGAGAAAGTCCCATCAAGGCTTGCAATGCTTCCATGAGAGTTAGTTGCGACAGCCACATTGATAGAACCAATGGGCCTACCAGTGTGGATGTGTGTCCAATGAGTGGTCCCACGTATAGGTCAGGTATGTCCGAGGGAGGCCTAGGTAGTTGTTGCCTCTTGTAAAGGCATTGTCAGGCACTAAAAGACCTATTTTAGAAGGCAATTGTAGTGACCCTATTCTACTAACTTGCTAGGTGGCCATTCTAAGAGTTTTTGTTAGTTTTGAGGCAGTTAGAAAAGCCTACCAAAAAATACATATTCAAAGAAGAAAAATCCTGCATAGTTGAAGACTAAAAATATACAAAAGTGCGTAAAAAGGGGTTCTAACTGGTATAAAAATAAAAAACGAAAGAAAAAAAATCCTTGAGCACTTGTTCATTGCCTTGCAAAGGCCTGGTAGGTTCTTGGGGACGAGACAAGACCCAGGGCCAATGCCTTGTCTTCCTAGGGGTAGCATCTAGTTGAAAAAATAAAAATAAGAGAAGGTTGGAGCAAAAATAAAAGTGAGCATTCGAAAAGGATTAAGTGTTGCCTTGCAAGGGCTTGGTAGGTTCTTGGGTACCGAGACAGGACTTAAGGCCGATGCCATGTTCTCCTTGGGTCACTACGCTCAGCTCCCTCCTTTTTATACACGCGAGTATGGAAAATAAATGGCTAAATGGAAAATGTGCCTAAATAAAATATTTGTTGATTAGGCTATAAGAGTCCTCACCTAGGAGGAGCTCTTGCTTGAGTTGTCCTCAGCTAGGTAGATAGTTCAGACCACCACTTAGGATGACCTCTCTCACAGTTCTTTTTAGCTTGGCCATGTTAGAGCAGTTGGTTAGTGACTAGCTTTGAGTTTGCTGTTAGATTATGCTAGGCCTACTCCTTGTGGATTTCATGCGTTGGTTTTGGCAAGGGGTAGGGTGAAAGCTGTGATGTGTTTTGTTGGGTTTTTTTCTTGTATCAGCTTGATGCTCTTTGTGGTTGTGTTTATGTGTGCAGATTTGTTCATGGACTTCGACGGGATGAGTTGCTCTATCCTGTGGTCACCAATGAAAGCTGGATTTTAGGGCCCGATGTGGACTCGTTCTCAAAGCATTGGAGCCTTTTTTTGAGCCGAAAAGTGCCTGAGAGGCGTTGAAGAGCCAATTTTCATGAAAAATCAATCGGTGGCGGATGGCCGAGCTGGAGTTTTTCTAGATGCGTTTCAATCTCAGGAATGCAACGCAAGTATCGGTTCGTCAATTGAAAATCGTTTGACCTCCCATTTAATCCTTGCAAGGTTCGGTATTATAAAGCAGCTATACCGGATCGGGAAGGCATAAAGTGCTGGGAGAGGCCAGATCGATGGAGCTTGAGGCCACAAAGTCTCCTATCCAGTGGGATTGCAAATCAGAGTTTGTTTGGGCCTTCAGAATTGAAAAATCCATTTGCTCGGCAGTGTGAATAGGAAAGATTGAACTGATTATTTTAGTCTTTAAATCTTAATGAATGATTAAAAGGGAAAAAAAACTCATGAAATTGTCGAGACAGAAGGGGCGCATTTTTTCATGACGCTCCAATGATTGGTGCCTCTCCGTTGCTAGCCAAGTGAGAGAGATGAAGATGGATTATGGATCCACACACAGTGCTCTCCGTTTTGGCTATAAGCCTGTGTCATATGATTGAGAAATGAGAAATCTAAAATTTTAGTCTTTCTCTCTCCTCCCTCTCTCTCTTGCAAGGGGTAGTTCTTGCATCGGATCACTTCCAAGTCAACTTGGTGCTGGATTGGAGATGGGCTGAGCATTAATGGTGGACTGTTTTGCTGTCTTGAATCTGGTATTAGAAATATCAACCATAAAAAACCCGTAATTCTATTATATAAAGGAAAAAATGCTTCTTTTTTAGGTTTGGTTGTCCAAATGATGTTCATATTGGATGAAAATTGGTAGGAATATTGTTTGCTATATGTTTAATGATTCTATGTAAGAAAAAGCAAAATACATAATGCCATAATGCTGAAAATAGTTTTCTAAAACTCGAAAACCACATTTTACAAAGAAAAATTGGGTTTTATCGTGTTTCGAATGGGAAAAAATGTGCACATGGGCTGTAAATTTTTTTGAGCCTTACTTGCATCATGTTTGAGGGCTACATATGGAAAAATGCAGAAGCGGTAATAATGTATGGTCATAACTAATTACTTAAACTTGAAAAAACATAAATGTTGTTAAAATTCATGAAAGGGCTGTTTTCCGCACCTCACATGGCTGGTTATGGTTGTGCACAATTGTCATACACCTTGCATCAAGCATGTCACGTGGTATCTCCTAGAATGCATTGCAATTGAATGATAAACTTTGGCCAACGCTAAGAGGACAAGAAACCCAAGCTATGGGTTAGACAAGTGCTTTCGTTGTTGGGGAAAGTTTTGTGAGGCAAATCAAGTTCTCTTGGAACGCTAAATTATGAAAGAGTGGAGTTTGTGCGAATGTTATATGTGTTAGTGATGCATCTTGGGGCCAATCCCCGAGGTGTAGGAGAGTCGCAGAGTAGAGCCGTGGCAATCAACCGAGAGGTGCTTCCCTATGTGTGTCTTACGAGGCATTATGCCTATATGTTATGGGATCTCCCTCTGAGGAGAAGGGAAGGTGAATGTTGGACTACATATTGGATACAAATGCAAAATCGTCATAAGCATTTAGTGCAAAGTGGGTTTTAGACGCTCCTGGCCCACGAGGCCATGTGGTGGGGTTGTCTGTTGTATGCATGAGGTCCAGCTAGTGCCATAGCCAATGCCGGCCCATTTTAGGTCCCATTAGTGGTGCATCTGCAGGAGCTGCCAACAAGTGGTGATTCTCGAATCTAGGGCTTTTAGGGACCAAATAGTTGGTTTATGTCATCTGACAAGGACCGTCAAGCCGAAATACAAAAATCAGAACGTGTTGAGAGAGCTAGACGACGGTTGGAGATTGTAAGACGCTATTCTCCTCAAAGAAGCAGCCCATTACGCATAAATGGCAGTGGTTCTAGTAACCTAGGTGGTATGAGTAGCTCTTCGAGTGCAAGTGGAAGTCTTGGTACTTCCCTATTTCTAGGTAATCAACCCACAAAAAGTGGGGATATAATGTTGCCTACACAAACTCCTGTTGTCAATCCGATTGTAGCCATGGCACAACCTATCACAATTCTAGCAGGTACACTGGATTTACCGGCATTAGGAGCACCGTTGTCCATTTTCCATGGGTTAGCAGAAGAAGATGGAGAACTCCACATTAAGGAATTTCAAACACTCATGTTCAACTATCGAATCCAAGATGAAGGACACTAATGATGTCCTTCAACATGACGTTAAAAGGAAGAGCAGTAGTGTGGTATCACGGTCTAGAAGCCGGAACCATAACTAGCAGTGCCCAATTCTTTATAGCTTTTCGTAGGGAGTTTGGCCCTGAGAAGGGTGGACAATATTGGTTTCATGTTCTGAATGTAACATGCCAAGAGCCAAATGAGAATGTCCAAGCATATGCCAAGAAACTAAAGCAAGTTCTTCGCAAACTTAACGCTTATATTCCCATTCCAGCAGCTGCACAGTTGCAATATTTCCTACATGGATTGGATTTTAATATCTAGGTGCAGCTGAGTAGTTACTTTGGCCGATATTGACACTGCGTTAGAAAAGGATTAAGTGTTGCCTTGCGACGGCTTGGTAGGTTCTTGGGTACCGAGACATGACCTGAGGTCAATGTCATGTTCTCCTTGGGTCACTACGCTCAGCTCCCTCCTTTTTACATGCTCAAGTATGGAAGATGAGAGGTTAACAGAGCAATGTGCTAAAAGAAACTATTTTTTTATTAGGCTGTAGGAGTCCTCGCCTAGTGGGAGCTCCTAGTTGAGTTGTCCTTAGTTAGGTAGGTAGTCCAGACCACCACTTAGGGTGACCTCTTTGATAGTCATTTTAGTTTGGTCGTGTTGCAGCAGTTGGTTAGTAACTGGCTTCAGACTTTCTGTCAGATTATGCTAGGCCTACTCCTCGTGGATTTCATGCCTTGGTTTTGTCAGAGGGTAGGGTATGAGCTATGATGTGGTGTGTTGTGTATTTTTTGTATCACCTTGATGCTCCTTTTTGTTGTGTATGTGCAGATCTATTCATGGGATTCGACGGGCTAAGTCGCCCTATCCTGTGATCCCCAATGACAGATGATTTTTGATGTCGAGAAGTGCTTAAAAATAGCCAAAAATTACGAATATCCGAGGAAAATAGGCTTCGTCGAAGGTGGCAGTGGCAATTAGTACGATTTTAAGCGGCAATACCCCAGAAATGCTTAAAAGAGCCATTATACAGTGGTCTGAGAATTTTCATAATTTTTTGGCATGCAAGACAAGAACTTGGGAGATGCTCGGCAGTGGAAGACTTCAAGACAAAAGCCCAGGATTTTTCAGACCAAGAATCGGACATCGGACGTGGAAAAGGGAGTGCTCGGGAAGCCAAGCCCAAAAGGCCAAAGGTGGAAATGGAATTTAGGAGAGCCCAAAGGGTGTGAACCTTTGGGGCTCCCTTTGGGAGTCCAAAATTCAAAATCGTGGGTGGGGTTGGGGGGGGGGGGGGGGGGGGTTTTGCATTTTTTTCGCGAGATGCACAGAAGGCACCATGAAGCCACGATTTGATGGAGGGGGGCTATGGCACTTACAAACAGGGCCCCCAACTGATCTCATGCTTGATCTACATTCAACCTTCGCTCTCCATCGCCAGTCTCCGATCCTCAATTGGCTACTTGGTTGTGGAGAACAAAAACCAGTCTTTCTCTCTCCTCCCTGTCAAGATTGTGGGAGAGAAGGAAGGAGTCTCGCTTGAACCTTTCTTGCTTGCACAATGGGGGAAGACACACAAGGGTGGAGGCTGAAAACAGTTTTCCTCTTCTTAGTTGTGTAAGCCAAAAAGAACTCAAGTACAAAAAAATAGAAGAACCCTCTATATGGGTCTCAAAACCAAACTCAACTAACTACGGTGGCATACTAACTGAGCCACGAACTAGAGTAGATAAGGATAGCCATCATGTAGCTATTATTCATGGGCGGTGTACCAACCGCATCTGCAACTGACAAGTCGGTGACATAAATATACAACGGTCACCCTGGCGTATCACGAGTGGAGCTCGATATCTCAACACTCCCCCTCGAGCTCAATCCCAATTCCTGCACACCAAGCAGGTCTCTGAACTTGCGCAGCTTCTCTGCGCCCAATGCCTTCGTGAATATGTCAGCTACCTGATCCTCTGTGCTGACATAAACTAGATCAATAAGACCTAGTAAAACCCTCTCTCGCACATAGTGATAATGCACCTCAATGTGCTTTGTTCTAGCATGATAGACTGGGTTATTTGCCAAGTGTATACTACTCATGTTGTCACAATAAATGACAACTGGCCCATTTGTAGACTGATGCATATCATAAAGTAGCTTATGCAACCAAGCTACCTCACATGCAGCCATTGCTGCACCCCTGTACTCAGCCTCTGTGCTCGACAAGGCAACTGTAGGCTGTTTCTTGCTGCTCCAAGTGACTGCAGCACTCCCAAAAGAGAATACATATCCACTGGTAGATCGTCTATCAGAAATACTACCAGCCCAATCAGCATCAGTGTATCCATGCAACTGTATCTGAACCCCAGTCTCATAAAATAGTCCATACTGCAATGTGGACTTCACATACCTAAGTATGCGTCTAGCCGCATCCAAATGTGGTTTCCTTGGAGCCTGCATAAACTGACTTACCAATCCAACATCATAGCTCAAATCTGGCCTGGTAATAGTCATATAAATCAAACTTCCTACTATGCGTCTGTACATAGTAGGGTCTTCTAGAAGCTCACCTGCATCTGTGCTCAGCTTCACATTTTGCTCCAAAGGAACTGAAATAGGCTTACAGCCTGTCATCCCATATTTGGACAGCATGTCCAATCCATATTGCCTCTGCAAGAGCTGTATCCCACTTGGTGATCTGATCACCTCAATGCCCAAGAAATAACGCAGCTCTCCCAAATCCTTCATCTCAAACTTCTGCTTCAATAGCATTTTCACATGAAGGATATCTTCATCACTGTCACCTGTCATAATCAAATCATCAACATAAATGACAAGTAGCATAATACCTTTCTCTGTTTTTCTCACATAAAGTGAGAAATCTGCCTTGGAAATCTGAAAGCCAATAGTGACAAGATACTGTCCTATCTTGTCAGACCATGCTCTAGGTGCCTGCTTCAAGCCATACAAGGCCTTCTTCAACCTGCAAACAAACTCAGGATGAACAGCATGCACATAACCTGGTGGATGCTCCATATAGACCTCTTCTTGCAAATCACCATGCAAGAAGGCATTCTTTACATCCATCTGATGTAAAGACCATCCCTTTGATGCAGCCATAGCAATGACTGCTCTTACGGTTGCCATCCTTGCAACCGGACTAAATGTTTCTTCATAGTCAATGCCATATGTTTGTGCATACCCCTTGACTACTAATCTTGCCTTGTATCTGTTCACAGAACCATCAGCATTGTGCTTCACCTTATAAACCCACTTACAGCCAATTGCATTCTTACCTTTAGGCAAAGGTACTAACTCCCATGTAGCATTTGCTTCCAAGGCATCCATTTCTTCATCCATGGCTTTCTCCCATTTTTCTTTTCCCATGGCTTGCTCAAAAGATGTGGGTTCTGGTTCCTGTATCACTTTGACCATATATGCATAGTGAATGGCTGTAAATCCATCATATTTCAGCCTATCCACAGGATACCTAGCTCTTGTAGACCTGCGCAAAGTAGGTTCACTCCCAGGTGCTCTCAAAACATCCCTGGTCTTCCTTACTCCAGGTGTAACAATAGAAGGAATACCCAACTCATCATCAATGCTCTGTTCTGAGCCACTGGATTCACCATCCACATAAGAGTGACCTGCATTCACATCAAACATGGGCTGATCAACCTTCTCTTTTCCTTTTCGTGATACCTGCATACCACTATCTGCATTGCTTTGAGAAGATTCTCCTGATCTCAATCTGCCTGTCCATGGCGAAGAATGTGAACCACTGCTAGAGGACGCTCTAGGTCCACTAATATTTTGTGACTGCTGCTGTGAATTCTGTGTAGCATTACCATTTTGTGCATCTTCATCATCAATCACATTTACTGGTTTATACCAGCTACTCATCTCATCAAAAACAACATCTCTGCTCACTGTAAACTTACGAGTAGAAGGGTTATAGCATCTATACCCTTTTTGCTGCAGAGAGTAACCAATAAAGATGCACTTCTCAGCTTTTGGATCCAACTTGGATCTCAGCTCATCTGGCACATGTACATAGGCAATGCAACCAAAAATTTTCAAATGAGAAATATCTGGTTTCCTACCAGTATACCTCTCCTCTGGAGTCATTCCATGTATTGCTGCAGTGGGAGTCCTGTTCATTATGTAGACTGCTGTAGCAACTGCTTCAGCCCAATAAAAATCTGGCAAGTCTTTTTCATTGAGCATGGCACGAGATACCTCTCCAATATGCCTGTTTTTCCTTTCTGCAATTCCATTTTGTTGTGGGGTATAACTGCATGAATATTGCTGCTTTATGCCATGCTCCTGCAAGAACTTTGCAAACTCATTTGAGAGGTACTCTCCCCCTCCATCTGACCTTAGGCATTTTATCTGCAAGCCTGTTTCTTTTTCAACCATAGCTTTAAGAGTTTTGAAATGCCCAAAAACTTCACTTTTCTTTTTCATAAAATACACCCAAACTTTTCTGCTATAGTCATCAATAAAACTGACAAAATAATGACAGCCTCCAAGAGATGCAGCTTTAGTTGTCCACACATCAGAGTGAATTAATTCCAATGGCTTCTCACTCTCTTGAACATGTCTAGGAAATGGTTTCCTTGCCTATTTTCCAAACTGACAGGCTTCACATACCTTATGCATTTCTGCAACCTTGAATTTGGGCAATCCTGCAACAATATTTTGGGCCTGCATTGATTTAAGTCGCTGTACATTAACATGACCAATGCGTTTATGCCAGATATCAATATCTGCAACTACACCGGTCCCATGTGCAAACATTGCTGCACTCAATTCAGACATGTCTGCATCCAATGTAAACATTCTGCCCTTCTTCTTTCCTTTTGCTATCAAGCGACCTTTATTTTTCATATCCTCAACAAAGCATCCATGAGGATTAAATCTGACCTGCAAGCCCTGCTCAACCATTTGACCAACTGAAACCAGATTCTTGGTGATATTCGGGACATGAAATACATCGGACAGGTATTTCTTTTTCCCACCCTGCATAGACAAGGGAATTTTTCCAATCTGCACAATAGGATGTGCAGTATCATCACCACTCTCCACAAATCCTGGTTTTTCCATTTTCCTTGCATCCTCCATCCATTCTGCATGACCTGTCATGTGGTTTGATGCACCTGAGTCAACATACCATACATCATTGCTTTCTTCTGCACTTGTCATAGAATTGTTCATGTGCTGCACCATGAACAAATGCTCATTTCTGTCATCACCCTGTCTACTAGAAGATGCATAATTCCCTTGTTGCAGTTTTCCATTCATGATGTCATTCTGCTTTTTATAACAGTCTTTAGCCATATGACCCATTTTACCACAGTAGTAGCATTCAACATTACTGTTTGCATTTTGGCCTCTTTGCCATCCACCACGACCTCTTTGGCTCCCCTTGCCTCTAGAGTTACCACGTCCTCCTCCATAGGACTGGTTTTCTTGAGTTTGCTGCATATTCTGATTTCTGCCACGGCCTCCAAATCGGCCTCCTCTACCTCTGCCTCTACCTCTTCCAGCATTTGAGTAGAAGACAGCTTCTTTTGAAGTTCCTCCTGAAGAAGATGCACCACCATTTCTCTGTTCCTCAGAAATTAGAAGAGCAATCAACTCCTCAAAATCAGGAAATCTTTCACGAACTGAAATGGATGTCCGAAACTGTGCATAATCCTTTCCTAGACCATTCAAGGTCACGAAAACTAAATCATCATCTTCCACTGGCGACCCAATGGAAGCAAGTGCATCTGCAATCTTCTTCACCTTCATGTGGTAGTCGTTGATGCTCATACTTTCTCTTTGCACATTATGCAACTCTTGCTTGAGCTGCATTTTCCTGGCTTGCGTATTTGTGCTATACATTTTTGACAAAGTATCCCATGCCTCCTTTGGCGTACTTGCATCCTGAATATGCACAATCATAGAGTCTGAAATACTGATAGACAGCCAATGCATAACTTTCCTAGCTCTCTCATGCCATGTTTTAAATGCCTGCATTTGTTGTTGATTGGGAACATCAGGAAGAACTGGTTCTTCTTCATTTCCTGCAACAAATTCCCAATATCCTTTTCCCATAAGGAAATTCGTCATTCTAAACTTCCATGCCTGGAAGTTGTTCTTGTCAAGCTTTTCAGTGACAATCTGTGAAAGAGAATCAGACGCCATTACAGAATACTGCAAGAAATTCTGTCACTGCAAAAAACACAGCTTCACCCTCACAAGGGCAAATCTGCAAAACTGGCGAAAGTGGTATTTGGCCACACAGTCACTTCCTAGTGACGATTTTGCATAAACAGGAACCAAGGATGATTCTGAAACTCCCAATGTCTCTGCGCACAAGCATACGATGCAATTTCTGCAGTAACTTTTCACCGACCTGTAGAACAGTGGTCGCACAGCATAAAACTGAGCCTTTTCTTGAGTGCGTGCAGAAAACTTCCGTCTGCAAAACAGGCCCCGAAATGGCCTCAAATAAAAAAAACAAGGTCGCCAAGGGCTAAAGCCCTCTCCCGCAGCATATACTGCCCTCTTGCTTCACCGCGAAGGGCGTCTCAACCTGAGACAATGCACTCCTGCAATTTCCGGCTGTGCTACCTGCAGAGATCTGCTCCCAAAACAGGAAATGAAAGCAACACTGCTCCTCTTACCAGACCACTGCGAGCTTGGCTTGCTTTCTTGAGCTCCTTACCACGAACAAGGCTCTGATACCATGTCAAGATTGTGGGAGAGAAGGAAGGAGTCTCGCTTGAAGCTTTCTTGCTTGCACAATGGGGGAAGACACAAGGGTGGAGGCTGAAAACAGTTTTCCTCTTCTTAGTTGTGTAAGCCAAAAAGAACTCAAGTACAAAAAAATAGAAGAACCCTCTATATGGGTCTCAAAACCAAACTCAACTAACTACGGTGGCATACTAACTGAGCCACGAACTAGAGTAGATAAGGATAGCCATCATGTAGCTATTATTCATGGGCGGTGTACCAACCGCATCTGCAACTGACAAGTTGGTGACATAAATATACAACGGTCACCCTGGCGTATCACGAGTGGAGCTCGATATCTCAACACTCCCTCTCTCTCCTGCCTAGAGGCTATTCATGTGCAAGAAATCAAGAAGAAGAGGGGCTAAAGAATGCTTGTCCGACTGTGATCAGATTGCTTCAAGATGAAGTGGAGGCTAAGGAAAGAGGTTCAGCACTGAAGAATGGTTGCTGTCAGTCCGTGGGCTGCCCAGAATAATTATTAAAAAACCCGCAACACGCAAGACATGCGGTATGCTTCAATTTTATGAAGAAATTTGCTTGTTTTTGTTGTTTCATGGTCCAAATGTTGTTCATATGCAATGAATTTTTGTTTGAACCTTGTTTGCATCATTTTTGAGGGCTAGAATTATAGAAGTGCAAAACCCATAATGATTTAGAGTCGTTATTCATTCTTTTAAACCCATAAAATGTCATTTTCAATGGAAATTAGTGGTTTTTTTTAATTTTGAGTTGGAGAAAAGGAGTGGAAATGGGATAAGATCAGAGAAAATGTTAAGTTTCAATAAAAACAATAAGAAAATAAAAATAAATCAGAAAATACCTATTTTTTATGAATAATAAATAGAGAAAAATAGCCAAAAATAGAGAAAATTGGGGTTTTTGCGCTCAAAAAATATGAAAAAATAAGATTTATGTGCGTGAATGTTTGGCAAGGTTAAAGCATGAGGTGAATCTTCAGTTTGGCCTTGTATTTTGTGTTATAGTCTGTGTTTATTGCTTTTTACATGAAAAAATGATACAAAACAACCATTTGCACCTATGCACCGCAGCAACACCTCCTAAACGGTGAGGGGGAGATAAAGTTTGTGCGAGGATCTAATTGGTGAAAAGATACAAATTTTGATTTTCCTCTTTGTGCATAGCATTTAGGGATCGTTCCATAATTAAATATAGGTGACTAGTAGCATGGAAGTTCCGATGCTAGTCCCTAAAGCAGCGCAGCACGTAATGCTTAGTTAAAATTCATGAAAGGGTTGTTTTCAGCACCTCACATGGCTGGTTATGGTTGTGCACAATTGTCATACACCTTGCATCAAGCATGTCACGTGGTATCTCTTGGAATGCATTGCAATTGATTGATAAAATTTGACCAACGCTGAGAGGACAAGAAACCCAAGCTGTGGGTTAGACGGGTGCTTCCGTTGGGGAAAGTTTTGTGAGGCAAATCAAAATCTCCTCGAACGCTGAATTATGAAAGAGTGGAGTTTGTGCAAATGTTATATGTGTTAGCGACGCATCTTGGGGACAATCCCCGAGGTTAGGAGAGTCACAGTGGAGCCATGGCAATCAGTCGAGAGGTGCTTCCCTATGTGTGTATTACGAGGCATTATGCCTATATGTTATGGGATCTCCCTCTGAGGAGAATGGAAGGTAAACGTTGGACTACATATTGGATACAAATGCAAAATTGTTATAAGCATTTAGTGCAAAGTGGGTTTTAGACGCTCCTGGCCCGCAAGGCCATGTGGTGGGGTTGTCTGTCGTATGCATGAGGTCCGGCTAGTGCCATAGCCAGTGGCGGCCCATTTTAGATCCCATCATAAATGCTCTATTTTCTTGATAAATAAATAGTGATAAATAACAAAAAAGGAGAAATTTAAGGTTTTTGATATATAAAAATGCAAAAAAATATGGATAATGTGTGTTCATGTTTGGCAAGGTTGAGGTATGAGGTATAGCCTCAGCTGACCATTTTTTTAATGTTTCAGTGCATTTTTATTGCTTTATACATAAAAAATGACAAAAAAATAAAATCCTACACCTATGCAACAATGCAACACATAAACAGTAGGGTGAAAAGAGGGGTTGTAGAAGCGTTTAAGTGTTGAAAATGAGGTAAAGTCTGATCTTTTGTTTGTGCATATCATATAGGACAATAAAAATCTAAGTTTTAAGAGGTCAATAGCACGAGGTAACTCGGTGCTAGTCTCCAGCAAAGCAGTAATAACACATAGATTGGAAATCATTGAAGGACTGATTTTACACTCCACTATGCTAATTTTTAATGATAAATGTTTGTGCACAATAAGCATTCCCTTTTGTATCTTGCATGCCACATGGTATAAAATCCTGGATGCATGGCACTTGTATGCCATGAACATTGACCAATGCTGAGAATGTGAGCAGGTCCTTTGCTGTAGGTTAGATGAGCAGTTACTTGGGATAAGTTGAGTGAGAAAATATCAACTCCTAGATCATTCGATATACAAAAGAGTGGAGCTTGTACATTTGTTCTCTATGTTTGAGCAACGCATCAAGGGGCCAATCCCCGAGATGTAGGAGAGGTGCAGTGAGGCCGCTGTGTTTCACCCGAGAGGTTGCCTCTTGTGTATGTGATATGAGGTGTTATACAGATATGGTGAGCTTCTGGAAGACCCTACTATGTACAGACGCATAGTAGGAAGTTTGATTTATATGACTATTACCAGGCCAAATTTGAGCTATGCTGTTGGATTGGTAAGTCAGTTTATGCAGGCTCCAAGGAAACCGCATTTGGATGCGGCTAGACGCATACTCAGGTATGTGACGTCCACATTGCAGTATGGACTACTTTATGAGACTAGGGTTCAGATACAGTTGCATGGATACACTGATGCTGATTGGGCTGGTAGTATTTCTGATAGACGATCTACTAGTGGATATGTGTTCTCTTTTGGGAGTGCTGCAGTCACTTAGAGCAGCAAGAAACAGCCTACAGTTGCCTTGTCGAGCACAGAGACTGAGTACAGGAGTGCAGCAATGGCTGCATGTGAGGTAGCTTGGTTGCATAAGCTACTTTATGATATGCATCAGCCTATAGAAGGGCCAGTTGTCATTTATTGTGACAACATGAGTAGTATACACTTGGAAAATAACCCAGTCTATCATGCTAGAACAAAGCACATTGAGGTGCATTATCATTATGTGTGGGAGAGGGTTTTACTAGGTCTTATTGATCTAGTTTATGTCAACACAGAGGATCAGGTAGCTGACATATTTACGAAGGCATTGGGCACAGAGAAGATGCGCAAGTTCAGAGACCTACTTGGTGTGCAGGAATTGGGATTGAGCTCGAGGGGGAGTGTTGAGATATCGAGCTCCACTCGTGATATGCCAGTGTGACCGTTGTGCATTTATATCACCGACTTGTCAGTTGTGCAGATGCGGTTGGTACACCGCCCATGAATAATAGCTAGATGACAGCTATCCTTATCTACTCTAGTTCGTGGCTCAGTTAGTATGCCACCTTAGTTAGTTGAGTTTGGTTTGAGACCCATATATAGGGTTCTTCTATTTCTATGTACTAGAGTTCTTTTTGGCTTACACAACTAAGAAGAGGAAAACTGTTTTTAGCCTCCACCTTTGTGTGTATTCTCCCATTGTGCAAGCAAGAAAGCTACAAGTGAGACTCCTTCCTTCTCTCCCACAATCTTGACACAACCTACCAACAGAGGGATAGAGCAGTATAGAACAGAACAGTGCAGTACACTATAGTGCTACAGAGAGTTACAGAGACAGTCCCAAAGAAAGGACTAGAGGCCTAGGAGATAGATGAGACAGAAGCACTTCCAGAAATAGAAGAAGTGCCGATGCTGCAATTATTAGAAAAAAAAGGAAAGATGAAAATGGGTGTAGCCCCATTCCCCAGCAGGCTGGAGAAGCCTCTGGATCCTATCAAAGATTATGACTTGGTCAAAGACCTAGATACTTTTAAACCAAACCTAACATTCCGGCAGTTGCTGATGCTCTCTCCCAGCTGCCAAAAGAAATTCAAAAGCATATTGACAAGAAGGAGTGGATTAAGGATCGCTCCTTCAATAGTGACCAAGACCAATAAGGCCCCAGAGCCTGTAAAGGAAATAGATGTGGCTAATGCCTTCCTAGATCCTGGAACCTCGGAGATTAGTGTATGGATAGAAGGATGCTTCATTTCAGATGCATTGATTGATGGAGGATCATCAGTAAACATAATGATGGATGTGACAATGAAGAACTTAGGGTTGCAAGGAATTCAAACTACACAGTGGCTTATCAGATTGGCAGACCAAAGCAGAGTGAAACCGTTGGATATCCTCCCATACGTAAAAACAACCCTTGCAGGAAGAGACTATTGGTTGACATACTTGGTGGTCAAACCAAATTCTTATGGGACCTCATACCCTCTATGTTGGGAAGACCTTGGTTTTTTGAAGCGAGAGCCAAGACGGACTGGTTCAAAGAAACTCTAACCCTAGGCAGAGGACCCAACAGAGCAGTGTTAAAGCTGTATGGATCGCAAAAAGGCAATTGATCCACATCCATTGAATGCATAACTGACTCCTCCAACGAGGTAACAGATGGTACATCAGGAGATGAAGATGCTGTTAAGCAGATCTTTCCTAAGAAAATAGAGGCACAGTCCCTAACAGTGGGCACTGTAAGCCAACTATCAAGGGAAGTAAAATCCTTGTCCATGGGAGAATATCTCTTGCCTCAACTAGAATTAACTTCTGAAATCACCTCTGACAGTGAAATAGAAGCATGGATGTACCGTTCTTCCTGTTACATGACAAAAAGTCGCAGAGACAGAGCAGAGATAGTACAGTTATAGACCACATATAGTACAGAGGCAAAGCAGATACCGAGCAGAGACAGTACAGAGACAGAGCGGATACAGAGATATTCACAGAGACAGTAACAGACACAGAGCCAGACACAGAGCCAGAGGCAGAAGCAGAGTCAGAAGCTGTGATAGAAGCAGAAGCAGATGCAGAGGCAGAATATCTGTTCTTCTCTTATAGAGCCTCTACAGAAGCAAATACAGAGCCTCCAAAGGAAGAGGATGAAAATGATGAGGAAGAAAATGAAGCAGGTTATGAAAGTGTAGATGAAGAATTCCCTTTGATAGAGGATGATCTTGTTGATGTCCCTACAGAGACCTCAGAGGCCGCAGATCTCACAGTGTTGGATGGAATGACCATGGTTCCATTTGGGTTGACCAATGGACCACAAAGTATGCAGAATCTGTATAAGCAATGGATTAAAAGCATAAAAATTAAGTTTACCAGTGGCTCCCGTCACCCTAACTGTTCAGTCCAAAGAAAAGATGATGATGATGCCCCTTGTCAACTGAAGCCAAAGCCCTCAGAGCCACGGTCTCTAGAAGGTCTGTGCTATGTGACATTCCTGGATGTATCCTCTGAAGATAAACCCCTAAGTCAATAAGAAATCACCACTCACACAGAAGAAAACAAAGCTCTGATACCCTTCCAGCAACCTCAATAAACAAACGAGTCATCTGTTCAGAAGGAGGACACTGGTTCTAGCGGAACATCAGATGAGGATACGACTCTCTTGAAAGAGTCAGACCTCTATCTAGAAGCAATCCATGGGACATTTATCCGCGAAGTGAAAGGTGAAAGGCAGGTAATGTTCTTGGATACTAACGGTACTAAACATCACCTAAAAGTGGGTCTCAATCTTCCAAAAGGAGAATTAGTGGTCCTGCGAGACCTACTCAAAGAGAACTTAGACGTGTTTGCTTGGTCATATAAAGACCTAAAGGGGATTGATCCCACAGTATGTCAACATCATATTGACCTAGAGCCTGATGCCAAACCTGTAAGGCAAAGACAAAGGTGTATGAATCCTAATTACTCTGCTCTGGTGAAAGCCGAAATATTAAAACTTCTTGAAGCAAAGTTCATTTATCCCGTGGCTAATAGTGAATGGGTTTCACCCATTGTGGTAGTACCCAAGAAGAACAAGTAACTTTGAATATGTGTGGACTTTCGGAAGCTCAATTCGAAGACAAAGAAGGTTCATTTCCCTATCCCTTTTATAGACCAACTGTTGGACACAATGGCAGGCCATGAGCTGTATTCCTTCTTGGATGGATTCAGCGGATATAACCAAGTCCAAATCGTAGAAGAGGACCAATCCAAAATAACCTTCACCACAGAATGGGGGACCTATGCCTATAGAGTGATGCCATTCGGGCTCTGTAATGCTCCTGCCACCTTCCAATGAGTAATGATGGCTGCCTTCTAGAATCATCTTCATGATCTCATTGAGGTGTATCTTGATGACTTCTGTGTCTATAGCTTAATCCATGAGAACTGGGGACACCTAGAGCAATGTTTTGACAGATGCCGAGAGTATGGGATTTCTCTCAACCCCGACAAATGTGTCTTTGGTGTCTCATCAGGAGTTCTTTTGGGCCATATTGTCTCCGCACAAGGGATTGCAATAGACTCGGTGAAGATTGAGAAGATTGCCGCCTTAACAGCACAAACAAACCTCAAGCAATTGAGAGGATTTCTTGGCCATGTGGGCTACTACAGAAGATTTATTGCACATTTTGCAACCAAGGCAGTCCCTCTGCACAAGCTCCTAAGCAAAGAGGCGGATTTCCTTTGGACTGAAAAGGCCTTTAATACCCTAAAACAGTGCCTTATCCAAGCACCTATCTTACAACCTCCTGACTGGACGAAGGAGTTCAATGTGCACATAGATGCATCAGTTGAAGGGCTAGGTGCTATCCTATGTCAAAAGGGCCCCTCTAAATTAGATCAATCGATATATTATGCAAGCCGAAAGGTCACTGATAGGGAATGGAACTACACAGTGACAGAGCTTGAGTGCTTAGCAATGGTGTTTGCGCTAGAGAAGTTCAGACACTATCTATTGTCAACGCATTTCAAGTTCTGTGTGGATCATGAAGCCCTGCCCTTCCTGATGAACAAAGCAGATGTTAAAGGACGACTGATGAGATGGTTGCGATTTTGAAGTGGTCATTAAGCTTGCTGGTCATTTCCATGTCCTAGCTGATCATCTATCATGGATCCCTCAAACATAAGAAGAGGAACAGGATGATCTAGACCTTCCTGATGCTTCCTTGTTTCTAGTTGAAACAGTTACCCCCTAGTATGCAGACATAGCCAATCTCCTAGCAACTCAACATTATCCTCCTGGCATCTCAAGCCGTGAGAAGAAGAAGCTTCTGCTAGAATCAGCCCCCTACACCTTGCTAGGTGGTGCACTATACAAGAGAGGCAAAGATAAAGTGCTACAAAGATGTGTTGCAGGAGATGAAATCGGCATAGTATTGAAAGCATGTCATGACGAACCATGTGGTGGACACTTCACAGGAGAAGCGACAGCCAGGAAGGCTCTATTAGCAGGATACTGGTCGCTTGTCAACGAATGGGAAAACCCACCAAAATAAGTGCCATGCCACTGTAACCCATTCTTCCCCTAAAGCTGTTCTAGAAGTGGGGGATTGATTTTGTGGGTCCCATTGATCCACCCATCAGATGGAAGCAGAATATATACATCCTAGTATATACGGATTATGTCACAAACTGGTGTGAAGCTAAAGTGCTGAAGCGGGACGATGGTAACAACATAGCCCTATTCATGTATGAGAATATTATTACCCATTTTGGCAGTCCCCTCGAGCTGGTAAGTGACAGAGGTACTCATTTCCTTAACAAAATCATGGAGGAGTTGACGGAGTTGTATAAGATCCGCCATCGCAAGTCCACTCCCTATTACCCCAGAGCCAATGGCCAAGTTGAAGTCACCAATCGCATCCTTTGCTCGATTCTGACAAGAACGATCTCCACACATCATCGCAACAGGGACGATCAACTTACAGAGGCCCTCTGGGCATACAGAATCTCCCATAAGGTAGCTATAGGATAGACCCCTTTCCAGCTAGTGTATGGTACAGAAGTCATCTTCCTTGTTGAGCTGGAATTGCCCTCTTTGCGAGTGGCAATTTAAGAATGCTTGGGAGATGATGAGTCACTGCAATGCCGTCTCCTGCACTTGGAATGCTTGGATGAGATATGGCGGATGGCCCTACAGTGCATGGAAACTACTCAAGCGCGACGCAAGGCCTATCATGATAGTTTCATCAAGCGCAAGGAGTTCAAAGAAGGTGATCTTGTTCTAGCCTATGATTTGAGATTTGGCAAGCTTCAACAATGGTGGATGGGCCTGTACAAGGTACTTGCTGTCAATCCTAACGGCTATGTTCAGGTGCAGACCGTTGATGCCTCTAATGATCCTTTCTTGATCAATGGCTATCACCTGAAGATGTAATTCCCTCCCTGGGGATCTTGACAATCACAGTCGACCTACCGTTTCCCTTTTGGGCGTCGCCCTTATGATTCTCCTCATGAAGCGGTCTCATTCTACTACCCCTTACAGAAACATCTCAATTCGACCTTGTTCTCTTCTCATCTGATCCAACAATGGTGGCGAGGTTGGTCCTGACATATGGTATTTCTACCATTCTCTTTTTGAATGAAAAAAATTAAAAGAACAAAAAAAGAAGAAGAAAAAAAGAAAAAAGAAAAGAAAAAAAAACAACAAAAACAAACAAATTGTTATGGGAGAAAAGGAAGAAATTCCCTATCATAACAGTCCTTCTTCCAAGAAAATGTGGAAACACCCTTGGGCGGGAAGCTAATTGTGGAAAAGGTGGTAACACCTCGTAGTTCACGATAGCTGACTCATCACCAGCAGAACCTTTCCAGCAAGTAATTTGAAGCCACCTCCCTTGGTGCACTGTCTTTGCAATATCAGTCCGTCTACCCTTCTTAATAGACGACTCTTCTTACAAGTCATTGAAGTTTGAGATTTATAGGCTGCCTCCCTAGATACACCTCATCTTCAAGATCCTGATGACAATAACAACCGACATGATCTTCACCAGCAACCCCTTGAGTGATGCGAGCTTTCATCCTAACAGGATGGGGACGGAGCATGGGCTGCCCTCTGTATCTATTAGAGCGTGAGACAGAGGGTGGGTTGAGTGACCAGTTTTTCCCTTCAAATCAAATGAGAGGTGAGATGTGTGAATGGAGTGTTGCACATACGTGATGGGCTTCTCAATGCACAAAGCATAATCTGTTCCTGTGCACTGCACCATAAGGCTCCCTGGCCTTCCTTCTTGCACTGTATGCCGGCACAAGGTGGAATGCATAGTTGCACCATCAAAAGCGCACAAGGCATACAACCTCTACACAAGTGACAGTGAGGATTACATCAATGGGTTTCAGGAAAGGGCTGCCCTCTGTATCTTTCAATGGAGCGCGAGACAAAGGGTGGGCTGAGTGTGACTGAGGATTGAGGGACGTTATGACCATTGGAGTCAGGTACATTTCTGTTTCCCTATGCACCCACGGGCTGGGTTTTTGCCATCATCACAAGACACGTCACTCTGTTCTGTACACTTCACTACAAGGCTCCCTGGCCTTTCTCCTTACACCTATGCCAAACGGGTTGGACGCACTGCGGCACCATCAATTGTGCACCCTGGCATACTCCCTCTGCACCATCCCCTTGTCGATTCCTAAACCGGGTATGAGCTCTGGGTTTTTATCATTATTTCCTCGAGTGATGTTAGTAATGGGGCGAGTGACTACTCTTTCATTCCATTTGAGTGATCGTGAGTTGAGTGCAATATCCCTCGTCATCGTCGAATTTCCTGTGATTCCTTCAACCAGCTACCTCCCTGGGCGCTATTGCGTGGTCCCTGCCACAAAGGACGAAGGACGTGTGCTGTGAAGATACCTTGTGACCTCCTCCAGCCGACACAACGACACCAGAAGCAACCTCGATAGTCGACATTCCTCCTCGGCAATATGGGCCAAGTTTTTCTAACCCTACACTTTCTTCTTCTCAATGATGGTTATGTCTTAAGTGTGGGGACGTTCATGGTTGGTCTGATGTGAGGTACCCGGTCCTTGATGTTTGGTTTACCCTTCCTGCTAAGGTTTTAAGTGTGGGGGCGCGTCTATGTTGCATACCCCCACGCATATACCCTGTCTGATCATGCATCCATGCTGTGACTTCATTTTACCCTGATGGTGTCCCTTCCCCACCCTTCTGTGCTATATTATCCTATCCCCGGGGTTGTTTTTTGACCATTTTCCCTTATTCTTGGTTTTGTGTTTCTTTCATACGAACAGACCTTACGTTCACCGAAATCCAAATCCAACCTACAGCCCTATTTTTTCCTTCGAACTATCTATTTTTCCTTTTTACCAACCCCTGTTCTGACAGACGGTTCTCAAGTTATTAATTTTTGAAGCAATTATTGTAAAATGGACGGTTTTCCATGTGAACGCGCCTTTATTGCTTCGGAACTCTGATCTGATGTGCCAACCCTGTCCTACCCATTCCCTGTGACATTTTTCCTTTTTACTCCGTGTCATTCCAATGCACGCTTCATCCGTTATTAATTTTTACAGGTTTTCGGACATTTTTTAATGCTTATTTTTCATATTTTTCCATGTGAATCTGCCCTATTTTCACCAGAATTCCAGTTTAATTTGACAGCTATGTCCTACCGGCCCTTCCCCTACTTTTTACTTTTTCCTCCCCCCTCTTTCGACTGTCAGATTTTCAGTTATTAATTTTTCCGAGTGTTTTTCAATGTGATTTTTGTGTTTTTTCCACGTGAACCCCTCCTAATTTCCCCCAAACTGACTTTTGATGCACCAGTCCTGTGAATCCCTTTCTTCTGGACATTTTTCCTTTTTATTGTCCTCTATTCCGGCACATGGTTCTTCCTGTATTAATTTTCGAGTCCATTTTTAGGCCTATTTTTTGGGGTTTTTCCATGTGAATGCATCCTATCTCGATTGCAACTGTATTTTATTGCGATAGGGTTGTTGGCGACCTTATTTTGCCCAATTTTCCTTCTTTCCACACTTTGTTCCGATGTGCAGATTTTTCGATATTAATACACGAATGTGTTTTCGGGTTTGTTTTTTGTGTTTTTCCCATGAGAACACCCTGATTTTGCCCTGAACCCGATGTTTCATGTTTCCATCCTTTTGCCCTCGTCCCAACGGCACATTTTTCCTTTTTACGGATTTTTGATCCGAGGAACGGTTTGGATTTTATTAATTTTTCTTCCTTTTTCCCGTGTGACCGCGTTTCTCGTGTCGCACGTGAACACGCCTGTTTTTGGTTTCACGCGCCTCGGGACACCCCCGTGGCGTCCGTGGATCGCGCGTCACCGTCCCTGTCCGTTTGACCCTGTCACTGCAAATTTTTTAACCCCTGCCCGCACATGCGCACGAGCCGGGGGTGTGTCTCTTGCCCCTCCATTTTCCATTTTTTATTTTATTTTTCTATTTTTCCTTAAAAAACAAAAACAACCACAACCAAATTTTTTTTAAAAAAAACAAGAAGAGAAAAAAAAACAACACAACCTAATCCATAATCCTACTAATACTTAAATCCAAACATATATATATATATATATATATATATATATAAAATTTAATTTTTAAAAAACACAAAAGACCAGAAAGAAAATACAGCCAGAAAGGAAAAAGAAATAACAACAAGAAAGAAAAAAACAAGAGCCAAAAAACACAAACAAAGAAAAAAAAAGAAATAAATAAAGAACAAGAAAAAAAAGGAAAAAAAAACTTACCTGTGCCATTGCGCGTCCGCGTCCCCCTCCTCCATTCCTCCCTCCTTCTCCCTCCCCTTCTTCTCCCCTCTTGCTTCTTCTTCTCCTCCTCCCTTTCTTCTTTCCCTTTCTCCCCTTTCTTCTTCTTCTTCTTCTCCTCCTCCTTCTTCCTCTTCCCCCACTTGCAGTAGACTCCGCCGCCACTATGTCGCTCCCTGATTGCCGTGGTGCCACCGCCCGGACTGCCTGAAGACCTCCCGCTGCATCGTCGTTCGCCTCCTCCTCCCTGACGGCCGCCGCCTCCCTCGTTCGCCCCTGCTGCAGACGCCGCTCCTCATCTGGTGTGCCGCCTTCGCTGCTCCTCGCCCTGTTCGACACCCTCCTGCTGTCCACTCCAGCCTCGGCCGCCGCCATCTTCTCCCTCTACCTTCACTCCCTCCTCCTGCTCCTCGTCCTCATCCTTGTCCTCGTCCTCGTCCTCCTCCACCACCAACCAGAACCTCCTGCTCCTCCTCCTCCTCCTCCTCCTCCCTCCTCCTCCTCCTCCTCCTCCTCCTCCTCCTCCTCCTCCTCCTCTTCCACTCCAGCCTCGGCTGCCGCCATCTTCTCCCTCTACCTCCACTCCCTCCTCCTGCTCCTCGTCCTCATCCTTGTCCTCGTCCTCGTCCTCCTCCACCACCAACCAGAACCTCCTGCTCCTCCTCCTCCTCCTCCCTCCTCCTCCTCCTCCTCCACCACCACCACCACCCTTCTGGTTAGTATTAACCTAACCTGAGTTAGAATTAACCTAACATTAGTTACTGACTAACTTAACATTAGTTACTAATTACCCTAACACTAGTTAATAGTTAACCTAACACTAGTTAATTTCCTAATCAACTAACCCTAGTTAGTTCACTTAACCCTAAGACAACTAACCCTAGTTAGTTCACTTAACCCTAAGACAACTAGCCCTAGTTAGTTCACTTAACGCTAAGACAACTAACCTTAGTTAGCTTAACTAATCCCGCTCAACTAACCCTGGTTAGTCCCCACCCTAACCTAGTTAACGTAGTTAGATTGACCTACCTGACTAACCATACTAACTAGACTTCACAGACCTAACTAGACTTAACTGACCTAACCAAACTTAACTGACCTAACTAGACTAACCAGACCTAATTGACTTGACTTGACCTAACTTAACAAACTAACCTTATTTAACTCACTTCATTGATTTACTCAACTAAATTAACATAATCAACTCTCTCAAACTAAGCTAACCTAATTCACTTAATCTACTCAGTTAGCCCTCGTTCTTGCCTTTTCTCTTCCATTCTTTTTCCATTGAGTACGGGTGTGCTAGCGGGCGTTCACGTGCAAGGACGCGTTACCGACTTGTCCATGCGGTGGAGTACTGTAGACGCCGTTCACACGCAGTCATCCTTCGCTGTTCACAAGCAGCCCAGGTATCGCCTTTTATTTTCCAACTCCCAACTATATAAAAATATTTTAAAAAATAAACAAAAAACACATAAAAATTCCAAAAAATTCATTTAAAATAAAAAAATTAGAAAATCATTTTCAAAAATTTACCAATATTGTTAAAATGATTTGGAATATGTTTAAAAGTGGAAATTAAAACAAATAAATTGCAAAAAATTTAAAATCCAAGAATTCATTCAAAATTACATGAAAAATGAGTAAATCTCATTAAAAATTAGTGAAAATTCAAAAATAAATTCAAAAAAATTCCACAAATCCCCTGCCTCTTTTGCCACTAAATTATCAATTAAAAATATTTCCATAAAAGACAAAAATATTATTTGAAGCAAAAAAACTCTAATTTTAATACTACACTTTATAAAAATTCATTTTAAATCCTAAAAATCAGCTGAAAATCATGGATGAATTAACACACATTGTGGACACTTGCAAGATGGCTGAAAATTCACTCTTGCACTTCATAACATATTCATGTGTTATATATTTCTATTTAATTTTTATTTATAAAAAATACAACAAAAAAATAAAATAAATAAACCAAACCAAACAATGTATACAAAATAAACACACCTAAAATACAAATGAAAAAAAAACCATAAATAAACCAAATACAAAATAAAAAGAAAAATGAAATAAAAATCAACAAAAACACTAAGGTGCTGTATTTTTTTTTCAGTTAGTGATCTTTGTTTTTGTTTGATTGGATTCATTGCTTTTGAGAGACTACTCCATGCGCCTTCAATCCATTGCATACACACCCCTACCAGGTATTTATTTTGTGAGCTTTATTTATTGTCATTACCCCTTAACCACAATTAATTGCTAAAATGAACTATATTCACCCACCTTTTCCATACGCATTCGCGCTAAACACACAAGTTTTTAATAATTTAAGAATCAACCAACCGTTCACTTTGCACGTGCTACGTGCGCTTAAGAGGCACCTTAATTTGTAATAAAATGAACCAGTCGCGTCACAAAAAAGCACGCGCTGGCAAAAAAGCGCTCCACATCACTATTAATTTTTAATTAATGAATTTGCATTTAGAGATCCTAGTCTGGGGAATCGTAATCCGGGTTTCGTTTAAGCACCGTTTCACCCTAATAACTTGTAATTAAAATTTTAAGAAGGAATCGTCATTTTCTTATTAAGGTTTATAACCTAATAAAATATCACCCATTGTTAATAATTTCTTAAAGTGAACCCTTTATTAAAATAACCCCCTCATTGCACTTTTTTTCCCTTTTAATAAACACGCTTCGTGGGATGGGCGCGTAAAGTCTTCTTAGTATGGTCAAGTCTTAATGTGCATTTTTATGGTATTATGGTTTGTCTATGTGTTACGATTACGGGTACAGTTTGTAGTTTTTTCTTTCTTTCTTGCCTGATACAGGGATTTGGGTGCCTGTTTGTTGCATCGCATGAAGTTTTCGGTTGCATATATATAGAGGTCATGCCAAATTTTTTCTAGGATGTGTATTGTCTGGGGTGGTAAATGGGTTAGTTACGTCTATGTGTGTGTGTCCTTCTTTTTGATTGATTTCTTTTTTATAGCCCTTTGGTTGTTTTGCAGGCATTCTTTGTGATTGTCTGTGTTGTGGTGTGTGTGTTTTCCATCTGAATGGCGGCTCACGCTCCTCCTCCTATCCAGTATGTCCCGCTGATTAGTAGGGATTATTCTTCCGAGGTTGAAGCAAAAATAAAAGTCAGTGACAAAAAAGGATTAAGTGTCACCTCGCTAGAGCTTGGTAGGTTCTTTGGTACCAAGTTAGGACCTGAGGTCGATGCCCTGTTCTCCTTGGGTCACTCTACACTCAACTCCCTCCTTTTTACATGCACAAGCATGAAACCTTGAATAGAAAATGTGTTATTAGAAGAAACTATGATGATTAGGATATAGAAGTCCCAGCCTAGTAGGAGGTCCTGGTCTAGTTGTCCAAAGATAGGTAGGTAGTTCAGATCACCACTAGGATGACCACCACTTTTGATAGGCTTTTTAGCTAGTCCTTGGGTGTTAGAGCAATTGGTTAGAGACTCGCTTTGGATTTCTATCAGATTATGCTAGGCCTATCCCTTTTGGATTTTCATGCCTTGATTTTGTCAGGGGGTAGGGTGAGAGCTATGGAGTGTTTTGTATTCGATGGGCTGAGTCACCCTATCGCATGGTCGCCGATGAGAGCAAATTTTAAAGCCCGTAAAAGTGCAAAAAAGAAGCGAAGAAATGCAAATTCAAGGCAGGAATTGAACCTCGTTGGAAGTAGCAAAGATGGATTTGCCAATTTTTACAAGCCGTGGAAGACTAGATTTGAAAGTAGTTTCGAAGAGCAGTTGCAGAATTTTCATAATTTTTCCAGATGCCAGATCAATCTAGAGCAAGTGATTGGCAATTTGGGACCTCAAGACGAATCGGTAGCATTTTTTGCAACTCGAAACGAAGGCCGAACAATGAAGATTCGTAAGCCAAAAAGAAGATGGGGAAAAAGGGCCAAAGTTTAAAAACTTTGGGCATGGGCCTTGGGCCCCCTAATTAAATTTTAAAAAATCATGATTATTGGGGGGGGGGAGCGCCATTTCAAATTGGCACCAAAAAAAAATGTGAGGTCCCCCTCAAGGCGATGTTTTTAGAGAAGGAGCCATGGCAGGCCTGTAAGCAACTCTCCAATAGAGATCATCAATTACTTCCTCGATTTTTTCACTATCCAATGCCCATCTCCATTCACATAATGTCTAGCCAGTTGCAGAGACAAGAAATCAGTCTTTCTGTCTCCTCCTCCTCTCTCCTCTAAGAGGCTAATCACACGCAAAAAATCAAGAAGGAAGGGGAGTGAAGGATGCTTGTCCCACATGGACCACATTGCTCCAAGATCAAAATGAGGATAAGAGACAATGTCTAGTGTTGTTGGGAAATTGATGATGGGTCCGTTGGCTGCCCCAAACCCATTTTTTAAAAAACATGCAACACGCAAATAAGCGGTATGCTCAATTTTTACAAAGAAAATTTCATTTTTTAATGGAAAATAATGTTTGAAGTATGTTTAAGGGTTGTACATGATAAAATGCAGAAACCATAGTCATACATAGTCATAATTAATAATTTAAAATCAGAAATGCTTCTTAAATGAAAAAAAATGATAGTTTCTTCCATTTCGGGTTGGGGAATGAAGTTCATATGGGATAAAGAAATGATAAAAACTAGTGTTCCATAAATATGATGAGTTAAGAGACATAAATCAGAAAATACCACATTTTTATGAACAAATAAATGAGGAGAAATAGAAAAAATAAGGAAAATGTTAGTTTTTGCATCTTAAAATTAGAGAAAAATATATTTTATGTTTTTGAACATATAATAAGGTTGGAGCATGAGGAATAAGCCTCGATCACGCCTTGTTTCTATGCCAGAGTATGGTTTTTTCAAATTTTACATAAAAAACTATACAAAAATGAACGTTACATCTATCCAATGAATGTAAAACCTAAACGATAGGAGGGAAGAGGGGTTGTAAAAGTGATTGGTCATTGAAAATATTTTAAATTTTTATTTATTTGATTATGCATAGCATAGAGGCTGATCATTATTTAAATTTAAGAGAGACTGGTAGCATGAGAAAACTCGGTGCTCATCTCTAGCAATGCCACAATTACTAGTAGCTTGGAAATCATTAAAGGATTCTCTTTGCACCTCAGGTTGCTAGTTTTTATCATAAAATGTTTGAGCACGAGGTGTGTCATCCACAATTGCATTATGCATATCATATGGTAACTCTTGAATGCATAGCAATTGATTACCAATTACATGACCTATGCAGAGTTGTGAGAAAACCCAAGCTGTAGGCTAGATAATTGAATCTTTGGGAAATTGTCAAGTGAGGGAAATTTATATCCTGGAATGTTTGAGATATATAAGAGTGGATTTTATTTGTATGTTTGAGTAGCGCATCTTGGGGCCAATCCCCGAGGTATAAGAGAGCTACAGTTGTGGGCCACAACATTCAGCCAGAGGGGTGCCTCCTTTATGTTTGTATTATGTTGGTATACTACACCAAGATGTGTGGGATGTCCCTCTGAGGAGTAAGGAAGTGCAATCGTTGGACTACGTTTCACTACAAATGCAATATCTACTTTAGCAATTAGGGTAGTGTGTCCCTTGGATGGTCTTGGCTACGAGGCCATGTGGGGTTATCTTGTGAGTGTTAGAGAGGTCAGCTAGTGCCTATAGCCAGTGTCGGGGCCGTTTTAGGTCATGACAGAGCATGTTGAAAAGCATTGTCCAAGGGTAGCAATATACATTGATGGAATATTAGTGGATAATGCTAGTGTGGATACAGGATCCTTTGTCAACATTAAGAGTTCAGAATTGATGGAGAGGCTTGGGTTAGAAATAAAAAAGATGCCTTCCCGATTCTTCGAATGGCTAAAGAAAATTTAAGACAACCCAAAGGTTGCATTACTAAAGTCCATGTGATTGTTGCCAATGTGGAACGCATTCTGGACTTTAGGGTCATTAGGTTTGTAGGTAACCTCGCTATCAAGTATTTCTAGGTAGGCCATGGATCTTACAAGCAGACTATCAGGTTGATATACCCACTGGTTGGTTGATCTTTGGCAGAGGTGCTAGACATGTAGTAGTAGATGCCTATCTTGAATCTCCTTAAAATGGTGAGAGAGTTTCTTTATCATCATCAAAGTTAGACACATTAGATGCTCCATTTGCAATGAGTTTTCATCAAGTGATGAATCTAGTGAGGGGTCCACTACAGAGGATATCTATCAAGTAACTTTGAATGAGCCAATAGATGATCAAGAGAGGATACGAGATGTGGACGTAATTGAGCTAGACCTTGGTACGCTAAATGATTCTCGTCCAATGACATTAGGGTCCATGCTCAATTTAGAAGAAAGGAAGGACTATGTGTCCTTGATTCAAGAATTATGTTATATATTTGCTTGGATTTATGATGAGCTGAGAGGTATTCCTCCTAGTGTGGGTATTCATACCATTCCTCTAAAGGAAGATAGCCACCCTGTGCAACAAAAAGTAAGTCGTATGCCTTTTAAATTAAGGGATGGGCTATTTGAAGAATTGATAAAATTACAAAAAGCTGGCCTAATATTTTAGGTTCAACACACAGAGTGGTGTTTACTAGTTGTTATCAAAATGAAGAAGACTAATAAAATTCGGCTTTACATAGATTTCAAAGAGCTTAATAAGCAAATGGTTAAGGATTACTATTTGTTACCATTCATTGATCAGATTTTGGATCAGTTGTGGCGGGGTAGGAAAATCTACTCATTTATGGATTACTTTGTTGGATACAACCAAATGGCTATTGCAGAGGAAGACAAATTGAAAATGGCATTTATCACTATCTTTGGTATGTTTGCGTATCATGTGATGGGCTTTGGGTTATGCAATGAAATTGTTCTTGGCAAGAAATAGTTAATAAGACTTTTGGTGACATCTCTCTTGAGGAGTCAAAAGTCTTTATTGACGATCTGGGGGCAGCCAACACCACAAGGGAAAGATAATTGATCATTTTAAGGAAATGTATTTAGCATTGTAGACAATTCTACATTGCTCTTAATCCATGAAAGTGTGTCTTTCGAATGCCCTATGGGTTGTTATTGGGCCATGTGGTTAGCTCAGTTGGTATTGCAACTGACCTTGAAAATATAAAGATTATAGTCATGAAAGGTTAGCGCTATATTATTTTAGTGATGGACTAATTTACAAAGTGGTCTGAAGCTCAAGGGACAATAAAGGATAATGCTAAGAAGACGACCAACTTCATTATGGAGCAGTTTGTTTTCCTTTTTGGTCCACCTAAGATGATAGTGTCTGATCAAGGGACACACTTCTTGAACAAGGTTTTAGTAGCCTTGATGGAAGCTTTGAAGATTAAGCACAATAAAACTACCCCGTATAATCCTCAAGCAAGTGGTCAAGTTGAGAGTACAAATAAACAACTAGTGGGAATCTTATCCAATATAGTATCTGAAAGTAGGCGAGATTGGGATAAGAAATTTTATGTACCGATTTTTGGGCTTACAATATGTCATTCAAGAGAGCTATTAGCCACACCCCATTCAAGTTGGTATATGGGAAAGAGTGTGTTTTGCCGTTGGAAATAGAACTAGCCACTATGCATTTTTCTCTCAATCAGTCATTAGGAGAGGCAAAAGCATTGGAGCCCCAAGAGGATTACCAAAGAAAAGGGAATTCTCTTGCAATAAAATCTATCTTGTAACATCAACAAGATTTTATTTCATTATTTTGATCATCAAAACAAAGAAAACAACAATTCTTCACGCAGCATCATAGTAGATATCTCCCAGGATCTGATAGAATCAACCATAATATTCAACATCTTCATAGAATCTATCAATATAACAAAGAACACAAAGGAATACACCATCTTTGAATGGAAATCAATCACATATTATTAATCTTCAATGTCTTCATAGTTCTCTCTCTCAATCTCTCATATACAATTACATTGTTTTGATAGAATTGACTATCTCTGGCTCTCTCTCTCTCTCTATCAATAGTACATCATATCCTCACTACAATGCTCTCATAATAACCCTCAATAATCCTTCTTAGGTCGTGGATGCACCTCCCAAGAGGTATATCTGATATGAAGAGTCACCAGAGCCACTACAGTGTCTTTTCACAGCTCACTACTGTCACTGTCACTTAGTCTTCTCTTCAGTCTTCAGCAGCTACTTCTTCCACTTGTTTTAGCTCTTTTGAACTTAGATTCATCCTTTCCAAAGATTAGAAAACTTTCCCAAAGTCACACATACATTCTACAGAACACTTATAGAAGGTCTACAGAACAGTTATAGTACAGCACCAGAGCAGTTATAGTACAGTTACAATACAAAGATAGAGCAGAGACTGAGGCTCTACAAAGGGTTTACAGAAGGTCATCAGAACCTCATAAATCATACTCAAACCATTCCAAACTATAAAAAACTATTGAATAAGCTTCCAAAAGATCTCAATCTTCATCAATCATCAATCCATGCTTCATATAGAAGACAATCAGAACAAAACAGAAGCTATACAGAAGGTATACATAACCAATCAGAGCATCACAGAACATCATAGAGCTTCATATCTCCACTGAGAATGATCATGAACTTCCAAAACATAATCAATATCATCCAAAACACTCTCAAATACTTCCATTAACAACCATACATCACTCTAAATCCATCAAAAATCAATCATTCAGTCCTCAAAAACAACAAAAATTAGTCAAAATTTCAATCTTTTTTCACTGTCAATATATCCCCACACTTAGAAAGGAAGCATCCTCGTGACATAAGGAAAAGAAGAATATAAATTCACTAAAGAGCTCAATTTTATCTTCCTTCGGATCTTCAATAATCTCTTCAAAACACGACCCCAACTTATTACCTGTATCTGATAGAAAATACTACTAAAGGAAAACTTCCGTTATTCAATAACTCAACTGATTAATCATTTGAAAAGCAGAACAAATTTGTAAAGGATATAAGAGGTTCTCTTCAGCTTTCCATCAGAGACTTTCCATCCACCATCAATCTTTTGAAAAGAGCTCTCGAAAAAATTATTCTCAATCAGCACGAACTCATCATATACAATGATGACAACACACACACAAACACTGACACAACCATCTGAATGAGACCTCCAAAAAGAGAGATATATATATCATTAAGAATCATCCAAAATACATTGCAAAGGCATCAATGAAGATGATCCCTTTTGAAGGCTTGGTGGTTTCGAAAGCGATCCATGGAGAAGGATTCATCTACAAATGTCTTTGGAGGATTTTGAAAGAACTGGAAGTAGAACATCCTTTCTAGCAAGACAAGGTATCTAGTAGGTAGACATAGGGCATGAAAATACAGGACATCCAACTGGTGGGAGTTAATGTTCACATTGACATTCATACAAAGCTTTGGAATGGCCTTTTGATCATTATGGGAATGCCTATGCATATATGCTAGATACCAAGCAAAATGAGCTGTCAATCTCATTGAAGGATCTTGAGATTGTGAATATTGGTGAGCAAAATGAAGGTAGTTCTAGTATGCTTGACTGGCAGTTGTCCAATCTCCTGGAATCATTGGCCAGTTTATCTGAGGTCCTGTAAGAGAATCAATCGAGCTCCATCCTCGTCTTCTGGAAATCTGCTGATCAAACCCTTCGTATTCACTAACCAACTGAGGGGGTTGAGAGATAGAAGTGGCAGGAGATGGAAGTGGAATAAGTAAAAGAGGATGAAGATATGGGTAGGCAAAATCATAAAAGGAGGAATAAGTTAAAGAAAGAGTGGTTGAAAATTTAAGGGAATTAGTTAGGAAAGGTATTAATTGATAAACAGGAAAAGTAAAAGGTATATGGATAGATGGAGAAGGGCATGGTGGAGAAGGGGAAAATAATCTATCTTCAATAAAAGAGCAATATGTAAATATGGGAATTTGAGGAAAAGATTGAGGTTGGAAAAGAAGAGGTAAGATTGCTGTTGAATTGGTTTGATAAAGGGAAAGATAGGTATCATAGCGATGAGCCATTTGTTGGTAATACAATAGGCTAGGGACAAAGGGACCTAAGCTAGATATTCTTTGATAGGCATAAAAAAAGGTCGAATCAAATGGATTATTTTTGGAAAGGTAAGCTAAGAGATCCACCCTCAGTTGGTTAGTGCTCTGTACATAGGTAGAAGCTGTGTTTTGTCGTTGATTCAGGACCACAGAATCAATCATTGAGTGCCAGGAATTATCAGGGCAAGTAGCCACTTTTGAGGAGTAACTCTGGAACATATCATCTATTCACAACTCCAAATAGTTGACATACAAAACAGCTTGTAAAACCACATCTCCCACATACCAGGCCAGATCTACTTCATCTGGAATCAACAAGTCACCTCGTAGATACATATATGATAGCAACATGGTATCCGTCGTCACAGAATCTTCAAACACCATATGGACCACTTCTGTCAGTAACTTAGGAGACCAAGCCCCACTCCAACCATCCTCTGGAAGAGGAAGATCCATCGTTGAAAGCTTCATGTAAAAGGCTAACTTCTGCAATTGATAGTGGACAAAGAAAGAATGGTCCGAGGGAACATATTCCTAGAAATGCTCAAATATAGACCATAGCAGATCCATCCTGGACTGTAATCTTTCCACTTTATCTTGGAATAAATGACACAAGGTAGCCTGTCTCTGGAGAACTGCCAAGTCCTGCTTTGAGATAGAAGAAATTAGTGGAACATTGGGGCTTGGAGGAACAGACCGTGACTACATCAGTTGGTCTTGCAACTGCTTGATTTGGGAAGCTTGTGATTCCACTGTGTCATGACAGTCTGTAAGGCTGAGAGTTTTGCATCTAAAAGAGTCTGAAACTCTTGAGCTTCTTTGGACATCCTCTCCTTCTCCTTTGAGATTTTAGTGACCTCTGACTGAGCTTCTGTTAACTGAATCTTCAAAGAAGATATCTCTTCTCTCTGAGCCTCAATCATTTGGGTTTGTTGCTCCATTTTCTTAAATAGATCTGCAAGTGTGTCTTTAGCATAGGCTAACTCTGATGTTGCGTTATGCAATTGGTCTTTGGACTGCATTAGTTCTTCATAAAAGGAAGCATACAGCTGTTGAACACAGGCTGTCATTGAAAGTTCAATCAAACTCTAAATGTCTTTACATAGGAATGGAATGGCATCTCCCGACACTAGACTATTCAGTGAAGGGATTGATATGTCCAATGAATCCTCTCTATGTGCCCTGAATAGGTTGTTACATGTGAGATAAGCAAGGAGGTCACTGCCCAGATGTAGCAGGAATTGTAACTGAAGGAAGAATTGAAGGAGCTTTATCTGCCACACGCTTCAAGCGTTTGCGCTGAATGACCAGTGGAGGAGGAGAATCCAGATCCTCTATATCAATAGGATCGAACTCTTCTGATGGTGGAGGGGAGGTACTGGATCAGATGGAGGAGGTGGTAGCACACCCTTCTTTAGGCCTGAGTATGTCAAGAAAGCATATAGGTAGGATCCATATGTGACGTTTGTGACATTTCCTCTGGTTACTTTGACGAAATGTTGATCCATCTTTGTAAGCAGGTAAGTGCTCCAATCAATAGCTACTCCTTTTAACACCATCCTGGAAGCTGTAAAGAGCTCTTTGGACAAGTAATGGGATGGCATTTTGGCAGTCATAAACCTGTCTTGGAGGAACTGGCAGGCCAACTTCCACACAGGATCAGTGATCATGAAAAAGGAAACTCCTGAAGTGTTGATCACTTTCTTGACATCCAGAATTTCCTTGGCCTGTTTTTGTAACAGCTTGATAATCTCATCATTGGAGAATAATTGTCGAGCTGTAACAAAGGGCTCTCCTTTATAGGGAAGAGATAAATCCTTCCCTAACCCTCGGGGTGTCAATGTCATGGAAGTACCATGGACCAGTCCTGACTTCTTACTGTATGAGGCAAGGAACTCATCACACATGGATGGATCTTCTGGAATCAAGGGGAAGGAGGCAGCCACGAAAGTCGCGAGTCCTACCTTCATGATAGGCTCAAAAGTGAGTAGGGAAGAGTAATCCCTACGAACCAATGGGACATACTGGATAGGGGGAGGAGCGTGAGGCACCATTCAGATGGAAAACACACACACCACAACACAGACAATCATAAAGAATGCCTGCAAAACAACCAAAGGGCTATAAAAAAGGAATCAATCCAAAAAAGGACACACATACATAGACGTAACTAACCCATTTACCACCCAAAACAACCCACATTCTAGAAAAAATTCGGCATGATCTCTACACATATGCAACCGAAAACTTCATGTGATGCAAGAAACAGGCACCCAAATCCCCGTATCAGGCAAGAAAGAAAGAAAATGACAAACCGTTCTCGTAATTGTAACACAGAGACAAATTATAACACCATAAAAATATACCTCAAGACCGGACCATAACCATGACCATCAGTGTCAACTAAAAGACTTTTCCGCGCCCATCCCACGAAGCGTGTTTATTAAAAAGGGAAAAAAAGAAGTGTAGTGAGGGGGAATTATTTTAATAAAGGATTCATTTTAAAAAATTATTAACAATGGGTGATATTTTATTAGGTTATAAACCTTAATAAGAAAACGGCGGTTCCTTCTTAAAATTTTAATTACAAATTATTAAGGTGAAACGGTGCTTTATCGAAACCCGGACTACGATTCCCAGACTGGGTCTCAAGTGCAAATTTGTTAATTAAAAATTAAGAGTGATGTGAAGCGCTTTTTTGCTAGCGCATGCTTCTTCGTGACAGCTGGTTCATTTTTATTATACTTAAGGTGTCTCTTGTGCATGTAGCGCGTGCAAAGTGAACGGCTAGTTGATTTTTAAATTTTTAAATTGTGTATTTAGCGCGAATGCGCTTGAAAAAGGTAGGTGAAAATAAGTTTATTTTAGCAATTAATTATGATTAAAGGGTAATGAAAATAAATAAATCTCATAAAATAAATACCTGGTAGGGGTGTGTATGCAATGGCCGGAAGGCGCACGGAGTAATCCCCCAAAAGCAATGAATCCAGTCAAACAAAAACAAAGTCCACTGACTGAACAAAAAAGAACACACCTTACTGTGTTTGTTGATTTTTATTTTAGTTTTAATTTTTTATTTTGGATTGTGTTTGGGTTATATTTGGTGTGTTTGTTTTATATTTATAGTGTGGTTTGGTGTATTTGTTTTATTATGTGTTTTTGTTTGTGTGTTTTTTTCTGTTTTTTTTAATTGTTTGTGGTTTGTTTGTTTGTTTTTTTAAATAATAATAATTAAATCAAGATATATAGCACATGAATATGTAATAAAGGGAAAAAATGAAAGTGTAGCCATTTAAGGAATATCCACAATTTATGTTATGAAAATAAGTTTTTTTTTGTTTTCTCAAAGAATATTGGGGCCTTGTATGAAAATATTTTGAAGTGAGAAATTAGTGAAAAATGTCAGGGGGTGGGTGAAATTTTTTTGAGACGTTTTTGAATTTTTTCCTGTATTTTTACTAATTTTAAATGAATTTTATGTATTTTTAGGTAATTTTTAATGAATTTTTAATTTTTTAATTTTTTGTAATTTATTTTTTTAAATGTCCACCTAATAAATATTCCAAAAAATGGTAGAAATATGGGGGAATTTTTAGACTTTTTTTGTAATTTCTTTGAATTTAAATGAAGTTTTTAAATCAACTAAATCAATTAAATGATGTAAATCAGGTTAGTTGGGTAAGTAAAGTCAAGTTAGGTCAACTAAATCAAGTTAGTCTAGATAAGTCAAGTAAGTCAGGGAAGTCAAGTTTGGGTTAGTTAGGTTAGTCAGGGTTGATTAGGTTAGTCTGAGTTAGTCTAGGTTAGGTAGGTCAATTAGGTTAGTCTGGGGTGAGTTAGGTCAAGTTAAGTTAGTCTAGGGTTAGTTTTATCCAACCAGGGTTACACTAACTAACCTAGGGTTAGTTAGTGGGGGTGGAACTAACCTGAGTTAGGTTAGTCAGACTAACTACAGTTAGGTTAATGGAATCCTAACCCTAGATAGGTTAATAGGACCTTAACTCTAGTTAGATTAAGCTAGAACCTAACCCTAGTGAGGTTAGGTGTGACCTAACCCTAGTTTGGTTAAGTTAACTCTAGTGGGGTTAGGGTAACTAAAGGGGGCTTAGTTAGGTTAGTTTTTAACTAAAGTTAAGTTAGAGGTTAACTTAAGCTAGGTGAGTTTTAACTTAACTTAGGTTAGTGTTAACTTAGCTTAGGTTAGTTTCTAACCTGGGTGTGGTGAGAGGGTGGGAGGAGGAGGGAGAGGGTGGGAGGAGGAGGAAGAGGAGGAGGAGGAGGAGGAGGAGGAGGAGGAGGAGGAGGGAGAGTCGGCGCAGGTGGCGGTGGCGCCCGAGGGAGACAAGAGGCAGAAGGGGCGTCAGTTGGAGGAGGCCGTGGTGGCTCTGCGTCAGGAGGTGGCAGTTGGAGGAGCACTGAGGAGGGAGAGGATATGGAGGGAGCCGCAGTGGCGGAGTGGGTAAAAAGGCAGGGATCACAGGAGAGGGCCGAGGTAGACGAGGCCAAGCTGCTGGCGATGGAGGGGTCGCGAGCCACGGTTGCTCTTGCTGCTGCCCCTGACACCGCTGCCGTGGCCGCCGAGGGCAAGGATGAAGGAGGAGGAGCTGCAAAGGAAGCACGGGCCGGAGGAGGAGCAAGAGGAGGAGGAAGAAATGGAAGGAGAAGAAGAAGGAGGGGGAGGAAGAAAGAAGACAGAACACGAGAGGAAGGGAAAAAGGGGAGGAGGAAGAAGAGGGAAGAGGAGGAGGTGGGAGGAAACCGATTCCTAACGACAGGTATGTGGGTTTTTTTTTTCCTTTTCCTTTTTCTTGTTTTTTTTTTTCTTTTTTTGTAAAAATGTGGATTTTTCTTTGTGATTTTAGTGTGTGTGTGTTTTTTTTTCTTTTTCTTCTTCTTCTTTTTAATTTTTTTTTGTTTTTTGTTTTTTAAAAATTATGTGTATAGTTTTTTTTTGGTTTATTTTTTGTTTTTTTATTTTTTATGTTAAATAATGAAAAAGAACAAGAACAATAAAAGAAATAAGAAAATAAAAGAACACATCCTCGGCCCATGCGCATGCGTGGGTAGGGGTAAATTTTTTTTGCAATGATGGGGTCAAACGGGCAAGGACGAGGATGCGCGAGCCACGAACGCCAGCGGCGTCTCGAGGCTCGTAAAACCTAAAATAGGCGCGTTCACGCACGAGGCGAGAAACGTGGTTAACGGGAAAATGAAGAAAAATTAATAAAATCCAAACCGTATGTCGGATCAAAAATCCATAAAAAGGAAAAATGTGCCGGGAGATGAGGGGAAAATGATGGAAATATGCAACACTGGGTCCGGGGAAAAATCAGGGTGTTCACATGGGAAAAACGCAAAAACAAACTCGAAAACACATACGGGCATTAATATCGGAAAATCCGCGCATCGGAATGAAGTGCGGAAAGAAGAAAAAGTGTGCAGAATAAGGTCGCCAACAACCCTATCATGATAAAACATAGTTTCGATTGAGATAGGATGCTTCACATGGAAAACCGAAAATGGACTCGGAAATTAATACGGAAAGAAACGTGCGCCAGAATAGAAGATAGTGAAAATGAAAAATGTCCGAAAGAAAGGGATACACAAGAATGGTGCATCAAAACTTAGTTTGGGGAAAATTAGGAGGGGTTCATGTGGAAAAAAACACAAAAAATGCATCTGAAAATGCTCGGAAAAATTAATAACTAAAAATCTAGCAGTCGGAAGAAGGGGGAGGGAAAAGGAAAAAGTTGGGGAAAGGCTGGCAGGACACGGTTGTCAAATCAAACTGGAATTCCGATAAAAATAGGGCAGGTTCACATGGAAAAATGTGAAACATAGATACGAAAAAGACTCGAAAACCTGCAAAAATTAATAACGGATGAACCATGCATGGAAAGGACACGGAATAAAAAGGAAAAATGTTAGGGGGAAGGGGTAGGATAGGGCTAAAGCATCAGATCAGGGTTCGGAAGCAATCATGATGCATTCACATGGAAAACTATCCAATTTATAGGAATTTCTTAAAAAATTAATAACTTGAGAATCGTCTGTCGAAACAGGGATTGGTAAAAAGAAAAAATAGGTAGTTCGAAGGGACAAACAGGGTTGTAAGGTTGGATTGAGCTTTCGGTAAACGTAAGATCTGTTTGTATGAAAGAAGCGCAAAACCAAGAATAAGGGCAAACGGTGAAGGAAGAACCCCGAGGACAGGGTGAAATAGAACATAAGGGTGAGGAAGGGACCCCATCAAGGTAAATGAAATCAGAGCATAGATGCATGATTAGAATAGGGTGTATGCATGGGGGTATGCAACATGGACGCGTAGGGACGCGTCCCCACACTTAAGACCTTAACAAGAAGGTTAAACCGAACAATCAAGGACCTAGTACCACACCTCAGACCAACTACAAACGTCCCCACACTGAAAACATGTCCAGTATTGAGAAACAGAAGGTGCAGGGTTAGAAAAACTTAGCCCATATTACCAAGAAGGAATGTTGACTATCGAGGTTGTGTCTGGAGACATCGTCGGCCGCAGGAGGTAACAAGCTGTCTTCACAACACACGTTCTTCGTCCTTCATAGCAGGAATCATGCGGCAGCACCCAGAAAGGTAGCTGGTTAAAGGAATCATAGGAAATTCGTCGATAGCGAGGGATATTGCACTCAACTCACGATCACTCAAATGGATTGAAAGAGCAGGCACTCGCCCCATGACTAATATCACTCGAGGAAATCAAGATGAAATCCAAAGCTCACACCTGGTTTAGGAATCAACAAGGAATGGTGTAGAGGAAGTATGCCAGGGTGCACAATTAATGGTGCATCAGTGCGTCCAACCCGTTTGGCATAGGTGCAAGGAGAAAGGCCAGGGAGCCTTGTAGTGCAGTGTATAGAACAAAGTGATGTGTCCTATGCTGTTGGCAGAAACCCAGCCCGTGGGTGCATAGGGAAACGGGAACGTACTTGACTCCAAGGGTCGTAACGTCCCTCAATCCTCACCTCTCGGTAATTGATCGAAGAAACTCCAGTCACACTCAGTCCACTCTCTGTCTCACGCTCGGTTGATAGATACAGAGGGTAGCCATGTCCTGAAACCCTTGATGTAATCCTCACGGTCACTTGTGTAGAGGTTGTATGCCTTGTGCGCATTTGATGGTGCAACTATGCATCCCACCCTGTTGTTGAGATGGCAAGCTCAACACATGTGGACATGGATGATGGACCGCCTGGTTAGATGGGTCCACACGTCTACACTTAGCACGTCGGTGGTCATTATGACTCTCACATGGCCACTGACTCATTACTTATTATATTCAGGTTGTTACACCTATTTACAGCTGGCATAGTTATAGCGCCATTCGACTAGTGTAGTCGGTTATGCATTGTTTGACTTAGTAGGCCACTTTCCTTTTATGTTGTATCTTTTCTATACTTTGTGTACATTGTAAAGAGTGTGGAAGAAGAAGAAGAAATCAGCAAGAAAACGTTTTGGCCTCCATCTCTCTTCTTGTCTCTTGAGTGAGCTTCTCCTTGTGCATTTTGTGTGTGTTCGGCGCAGCATCTTGAGCAACCCCCTCCACCACGCGATTCTTGACATGGTATCAGAGCCGCGCCATTGAGAGAGGCTGATTTCGAAGGTTGAAGTGAAGGAGAAGAAGCAAGGTTCGAGCAAGCAAGCTACGGGTAAGAATCTCTCCCATTCTTCCACTCCTTCTCCTGGATAGTGCCTGTGGAGGCACCGGAAGCAGGGCAGAGCAAAAATCTCAGATTGCAGTGAGATTTGGTGTGCGCGAAGAGCGCTGTATATTCTGTAGATAAGCCCTTTAGGGCTTGCCCGCAGAGATTTTGGGCATTTGAGGCCGTTTCAGGGCCCGTTTTAGAGCCGCAAGGTTGCGGACAGTAGTTTCGGGGTACACTGTGACTTCGACTGTATTGACCGAACGTGGGTGCGCAGGTTACAGATTTCAGATCTGTAAGTTCAAAGGTATTTATCAGTGAGTAAACACAAGGTTTATCTACAAACTGGTTGCAGATTGCATGTATTGTTGAGCAGACAGTAAAAAAGGCTGTCTGGTGTATTGCTGTGCACTACAGGTCAAGGGTTGCAGAAGATTTGCTTGCTGTTTGGTATTAGTTTTGTGATAATGGCAGAGAACAGTGGAAGCCCCATCATTGAGAAGCTCGACAAGAACAACTACCCATCATGGAAGTTTCGTGTCACGAACTTCCTTATTGGAAAAGGCCTCTACGAGTTCGTTTCAGGTGAAGAAAAGGAGCCGAAGGTGAGTGATCCTCCAACTGCAGAAGAGACAAAGGCACGAAAGGAATGGAATGCAAAAGACAAGAAGGTCATGTATTGGTTGTCTGCAGTAATTGACAATAATATGCTGGGACACATTAGAAATGCAGAGAATGCATATGCAGCTTGGACCATACTTGAAAGTATGTTTTCTGTAAATACAAAGGCACGAAAGATTCAACTCAAGCAAGAGTTGAATACATTGAAGAAAGGGAAGATGTCTATCAATGAGTATGCACTGAAGGTAAGAAGCATTGCAGATGCATTGGCAGCGATTGATGCAATGCCCGATGATGATGATTTGGTGTCGTCTACCTTGGGTGGACTTAACAATGAAAAGGCTTGGAAGTCTTTTGTAACTTCCGTATATGTCAGAAAGCCATTTCCAGATTTCGATGAATTGGTCTCCCTTATGATCACTGAAGAGATCAACATGCAGAGTGAGACATCTGAAAGAAGTGGTGAACAGGTCCAAGATTTCTACTCCAGTTCTGGAAGGGGACGTGGCAGGTTCTCTTCAAGAGGCCGTGGTACAGGACGTGGTAGTGACAACCAGCAAAACAGATTGAATCAGCAATTTGGTGATATGCAGGTTTCAGGAGGTCGTGGTAACTTTAGAGGCAGGGGGAGCTTTAGAGGAAGAGGTGGATGGCAGAACAGAGGTTCTAACAACTCTGGTATTGTGTGCCACTACTGTGGCAAAATAGGTCATATTGCAGCCCAATGTTATGCTAAGAGAGATGATATCCGCAGTGGTAAGTTGCAGCAAGGAAACTATGCATCGTCTTCACGACAGAATGAAGACAAAAATGAACGTTTGTTCGTTATGCAGCATATGCTGAATGCTGTTACAGGAAAGGGAACACATGAAGATGTTTGGTATGTTGATTCAGGTGCATCCAATCATATGACCAGCCATGCAAAATGGTTTGGAGAGATGCAGGATTTGCAGAATGCAGGTTATGTGCAGACGGGTGATGACTCATGCCACCCAATTTCACACATTGGAAAAGTTCCCTTGTCCTTGCATGATGGTAAGACAAAGAGTCTTTCAGATGTATTGCATGTGCCATCTATTACAAAGAACTTGGTGTCAGTCGGTCAAATGGTAGAGCAAGGGCTGCAAGTCAGATTTAATGCAAAGGGCTGCTTTGTAGAAGACTTCAATGACAAGTGCAGGTTGGTAGCAAAGGGAAGTAGAGTTGGACGTATGTTCACTCTAGATGCTGGAATTCCTACTATGAATGCGGCTATGTATGCCAAAGGAAAAGGTGTTGTTGCAGACATTGAAATTTGGCACAAACGCATTAGACATGCAAATGTACAAATGTTGAAATTAATGCAGTCCAAAGGGTTGGTTACAGGTTTGCCTACTTTTAAAGTTGCAGAATTTCAGAAGGTATGTGAACCATGTCAGTTTGGTAAGCAGGCAAGACAACCCTTTTCACATGACAGAGATGTAAGCAGAAATATCCTTGATGTTGTGCATACAGACATTTGGGGGCCTACACAAAATGTATCTCTTGGAGGCAGTTCATACTTTGTCACATTCATTGATGATTGTTCTAGAAAGCTGTGGGTATATTTTATGAAGGAAAAGAGTGAAGCTTTTGAGCACTTTAGAACTTTCAAGGCTGCAGTTGAAAGAGAAACAGGCTTGAAAGTAAAGTGTCTGAGGTCAGATGGAGGGGGAGAGTACCTCTCAAATGAGTTCAGTGATTTTCTGAGGTCTCATGGGATAAAGAGACAGTTCACATGCAGGTATACCCCACAGCAAAATGGGGTTGCAGAAAGGAAAAACATGCATATTGCAGAAGTTGCACGCGCCTTGATGGCTGAAAAGAATATGCCTAAACATTTTTGGTCTGAGGCTGTTCATACTGTTGTTTATATTATGAACAGAACTCCCACAGCTGCAGTTCATGGTATGACCCCCGAAGAATGTTTTACAGGTAAGAAGCCTGATGTTTCACACTTGAAAGTATTTGGCTGCATTGCGTATGTTCATGTGCCAGATGAGTTGCGGAAGAAACTGGATCCAAAGGCTAAAAAGTGTATCTTTATTGGATACTCTTTAGAGCAAAAAGGGTATCGCTGTTACAACCCTGTCACATGTAAGTTCAGAGTGAGCAGGGATGTCATCTTTGATGAAATGAGCAGCTGGTATGCATCTAGTGGTGATGCATTGGATGTTGATGATGATCATGACACTCATGTGCAGGCTGAAAGGCAAGAATCACGGACTCTTAGTGGACCAGAGACATCATCTGGTAGTCCTTGGTCTGGGAGACTAAGGAGTACCTCTACATCTTCAAGTGCATCTAGTAGCACTACAGGTAAAGACAAAGGAAAGAATAAAGTGTCAGAAGGCATTGATGCAGTTCTTGATGGAGACTCCAGTGGCTCAGAGAGCTTGGATGATGAGCTTGGCATTCCTTCAGTGAGGACTCCAGGTGTGCAGAGAGCACGTGTTAATGCAAAGACTCCATTGAGTGATCCAGTGGTACACAGGTCTAGCAGGGTGAGATACCCTGTTAAAAGATTTGGTTTTGAGGATTATGCAGCTCACCATTATGCTTATATGGTGAAACTAGTTGAGGATGTTGAGCCCACATGTTTTGAGGAGGCTGTTGGTCATGCTCATTGGGATGCAGCAATGGATGAGGAGATGGCTGCATTAGAGGCCAATAAGACTTGGGATCTAGTATCATTGCCAAAGGGAAAGAAAGCTATTGGATGTAAGTGGGTTTATAAGATTAAGCACAATGCAGATGGTTCTATTAGCAGGTACAAAGCTAGGCTGGTTGCAAAAGGCTATGCCCAAACATATGGCATAGATTATGATGAAACCTTCAGTCCAGTTGCTAGGATGGCAACTGTCAGATGTGTGATTGCTTTGGCAGCAGCCAAAGGTTGGAGGTTGCAGCAAATGGATGTAAAGAATGCCTTCTTGCATGGTGATTTGCAGGAAGAAGTGTATATGGATCAGCCAACAGGTTATGAAGATTTAGAGCATCCCACGTATGTGTGCAGGTTGAAGAAGGCACTCTATGGGCTCAAGCAAGCACCAAGAGCATGGTCTGACAAGATCAGAGAGTATCTTGTCAATATTGGCTTTTATGTTTCTGATGCTGATCACTCACTTTATGTGAGAAAGGGAGATGCAAGTTTGGTCATCATAGTCATCTATGTGGATGACTTGATTATTACAGGTGATAGTGATAGTGGGATTGCTGAAGTCAAGGGATGTTTGAAGATGAACTTTGAGATGAAGGATTTAGGTGAGCTAAGGTACTTCTTTGGCATTGAGGTGATCAGATGTGATGATGGTATATGGTTGTTCCAAAGACAGTATGGCTTGGATATGTTGTCCAAGTATGGTATGACTGCATGCAAACCACTTTCAGTCCCGTTGGAGCAGAATGTAAAGCTGAGTGCTGATGTTGGGGATGAGATAGAAGACCCTACTATGTTCAGGAGGATAGTGGGGAGTTTGATCTACATGACCATTACAAGGCTAGACTTGAGCTATGCTGTTGGTCTTGTGAGTCGGTTTATGCAAGTACCAAGAAAGCCACATTTGGATGCAGTGAGACGCATATTGAGATATGTGAAGTCCACATTACATTATGGGCTGTTCCAAAGATAGTATAGAGGCTGAGTATAGAGGTGCTGCTCCAAAGATAGAGGCTGAGTATAGAGGTGAAGTCCACATTACATTATTGATATGGCTGTTCCAAAGATAGTATGGCTTGGATATGTTGTCCAAGTATGGTATATGGTTGTCCCAAAGACAGTATGGCTTGGATATGTTGTCCAAGTATGGTATGACAGCATGCAAACCACTTTTAGTCCCGTTGGAGCAGAATGTAAAATTGAGTGCTGATGTTGGGGATGAGATAGAAAACCCTACTATGTTCAGGAGGATAGTGGGGAGTTTGATCTACATGACTATTACAAGGCCAGACTTGAGCTACGCTGTTGGTCTTGTGAGTCAGTTTATGCAAGTACCTAGAAAGCCACATTTGGATGCAGTCAGTCGCATATTAAGATATGTGAAGTCCACATTACATTGTGGAATTTTTAATGAGGCAGGTACAGACGTACAGGTGTTTGGATACACAGATGCAGATTAGGCTGGTAGTATGTCTGATAGACGATCTACCAGCGGATACATGTTCTCTCTTGGTAGTGCAGCAGTTGCTTGGAGCAGCAAAAAGCAATCTACAGTTGCTTTGTCGAGTACAGAGGCTGAGTATAGAGGTGCTGCTGTTGCAGCATGTGAGGTAGTATGGCTACAAAAGTTACTGGCTGATTTGGATGTGCAGGTGGAAGGTCCAGTTGTCATTTATTGTGACAACATGAGCAGTATACAGTTGGCTAGGAACCCTGTGTTCCATGCCAGGACAAAACATATTGAGGTACACTACCACTTTGTGAGAGAGAAGGTACTAGCAGGTGAGATTGACTTGGTGTATGTCAGCACACAGGATCAGATAGCTGACATCTTCACAAAGGCATTGGGTACAGAGAAGCTTCAAAAGTTTCGAAGCTTACTTGGAGTTGCAGAGATGCAGTTAAGCTTGAGGGGGAGTGTTGAGATGGCAAGCTCAACACATGTGGACATGGATGATGGACCGCCTGGTTAGATGGGTCCACACGTCTACACTTAGCACGTCGGTGGTCATTATGACTCTCACATGGCCACTGACTCATTACTTATTATATTCAGGTTGTTACACCTATTTACAGCTGGCATAGTTATAGCGCCATTCGACTAGTGTAGTCGGTTATGCATTGTTTGACTTAGTAGGCCACTTTCCTTTTATGTTGTATCTTTTCTATACTTTGTGTACATTGTAAAGAGTGTGGAAGAAGAAGAAGAAATCAGCAAGAAAACGTTTTGGCCTCCATCTCTCTTCTTGTCTCTTGAGTGAGCTTCTCCTTGTGCATTTTGTGTGTGTTCGGCGCAGCATCTTGAGCAACCCCCTCCACCACGCGATTCTTGACACCTATGCCAGCATAGAGTGCAAGAAGGAAGGTCAGGGAGCCTTGTAGAGCAGTGCACAGGAACAGATCGTGCTTTGTGCATTGAGAGGCCCATCCCGTGCGTGCAACACTCTGTTCACACATCTCACCTCTCGTCTGATTTGAAGGGAAAGATTGATCACTCACCCCACCCTCTATCTCACTCTCTGATAGATACAGAGGGCAGCCCATACTCACGTCCCCATCCTGTTAGGATGAAAACTCGCATCACTCAAGGGGTTGGTGATGAAGATCATGTCAGCTGTTGTTGTCGTTAGGATCTTGAGGACAAGGCGCACCCAGGGAGGTAGCCTACAAATCTCATACTTCAATGACTTGTAAGAAGAGTCGTCTATTAAGAAGGGCAGAGGGACTGATATTGCAGAGACAGCGAACCAAGGGAGATGGCTTCAAATTACTTGCTGAAGAGGTTTTGCTGGTGAGTCAGCTATCCTGAATTGTAGGATGTTACCACCTTTTCCACAGTCAACTTCTCGTCCAAGGGTGTTTCCACCTTTTCTTGGAACGAGGCCTATTATTATAGGGAATTTCTTCCTTTTCTCCCATAACAATTTGTTTGTTTTTTTTTTAAATTGTTCTTTTTGTTTTTTTTTCCTTTTTCTGTTTCTTGTTCTTTTTTTTTTCGTGAAGAAAGAGAATGGTAGAAATACCATGTGTCAGGACCAACCTCGCCACCATTGTTGGATCAGATGAGAAGAGAAGAATGTTGGATTGGGATGTTTCTGCGAGGGGTTAGCAGAACGAGACCGCCTCATGAGGAGAATCATAATGGCTATCAGAAGCATGACAAGAAGGACAGTGCGCCGCCCAAAAAGGAAGGGGTAGGTTGACTGTGATTGTCAAGATCCCCAGGGAGGGAAGTACTTCTTCAGACGATAGCCATTGATGAGGAAAGGATCATCAGAGGCATCAACGGTCTGTACCTGAACAAAGCCGTTAAGATTGACGACAAGTACCTTGTACGAGCCCATCCACCGTTGTTGAAGCTTGCCAGGAAACTTGCCAAATCTCGAATCATAGGCTAGAACAAGATCACCTTCTTTGAACTCCTTGTACTTGATGAAACTGTCATGATAGGCCTTGCGTTGTGCTTGAGTGGTTTCCATGCACTGTAGGGCCATCCGCCGTATCTTGTCCAAGCATTCCAAGTGCAGGAGACAGCGTTGAAGTGACTCATCATCTCCCAAGTGTTCTTTAACTGCCACTTGCTTAGAGAGTATTGGACTTTGCATCATGTGCAATGACAAGATTCCCACAGGTAATCTTCCATGAGGAATCATCAAAGAGGGCAATTCTAGCTCAACAGGGAAGACAGCTTCTGTACCATACACTAGCTGGAAAGGGGTCTGTCCTGTAGCTGCCTTATGAGAGGTTTTGTACGCCTAGAGGGCCTCTATAAGTCGATCGTCCCAGTCGTGATGATATGCGACAATCGTTCTTGTCAGAATCGAGCAAAGAATGCGATTGGTGACTTCAACTTGGCCGTTGGCTCTGGGGTAATAAGGAGTGGACTTGCGATGGCAGATCTTATACAGCTCAGTCAGCTCCTCCATAATTTTGTTAAGGAAATGGGTACCTCTGTCACTTACCAACTCAAGGGGACTGCCAAAATGGGTGATAATATTCTCGTACATAAACAGGGCAACACTGTTACCATCGTCCCACTTCAAGGCTTTAGCTTCACACCACTTTGTGACATAATCCGTACATACTAAGATGTATTTGTTCTGCTTCCGTCTATGGGTGGATCAATGGGATCCACAAAATCAATCCCCCACTTCTCGAATGGCTTTAGGGGAAGAATGGGTTGCAGTGGCATGGCACTTGTTTTGGTGGGTTTCCCCATTCGTTGACAAGCATCACATCTCTTGCAGTAATCATATGCATCCTTGTGGAGGGTCGGCCACCAGTATCCTGCTATAACAGAGCCTTCCTAGCTGTCGCTTCTCCTGTGAAGTGTCCATCACAGGATTCGTCATGGCATGCTTTCAATACTATGCCAATTTCATCTCCTGCAACACATCTTCGCAGCACTTTATCTTTGCCTTTCTTGTACAGTGCACCGCCTAGCAAGGTGTAGGGGGCTGATTCTAACAGAAGCTTCTTCTTCTCACGGTTTGAGATGCCAGGAGGATACTGTTGAGTTGCTAGGAGGTTGGCTATGTCTGCATACTAGGGAGTAGCTTTTTCAACTAGAAGCAAGGAAGCATCAGGAAGGTCTGGATCATCCTGTTCCTCTTCTTCCGTTTAAGGGATCCGTGATAGATGATCAGCTAGGACATGGGAACGGCCAGGCTTAGTGACCACTTCAAAGTCAAACTCCTAGAATAGGAGCAACTATCTCATTAGTCATCCTTTAACATCGGCTTTGTTCATCAGGAATGACAAGGCTTCATGATCCACATAGAACTTGAAATGCATTGACAATAGATATAGTCGAAACTTCTCCAGTGCAAACACCATTGCCAAGCACTCAAGCTCTGTCACTGTATAGTTCTGTTCCCTATTAGTGACCTTTTGGCTTGCATAATATATCAGTTGATCTAATTTAGAGGGGCCCTTTTGACATAGGACAGCACCTAGCCCTTCAACTGATGCATCTGCATGCACATGGAACTCCTTCGTCTAATCAAGAGGCTGTAAGATAGGTGCTTGAATAAGGCACTGTTTGAGGGCATTAAAGGCTTGTTCATAGTAATCAATCCAAAGGAAATCAGCTTCTTTCCTTAGGAGCTTGTGCAGAGGGGCTACCTTGGTTGCAAAATGTGCAATAAATCTTCTGTAATAGCCCACATGGCCAAGAAATCCTCTTAATTGCTTGAGGTTTGTTGGTGCTGTTAAAGCGGAAATCTTTTCAATCTTTGCCGGGTCTGTTGCAATCCCTTGCGCAGAGACAATATGGCCTAAAAGAATTTCTGAGGAGATGCCAAAGACACATTTTTCAGGGTTGAGAGAGATCCCATACTCGCGGCATCTGTCAAAACATTGCTCTAGGTGTCCCCAGTGCTCACGGATCAAACTATAGACACAGAAGTCATCAAGATACACCTCAATGGAATCATGCAAATGATTCTGGAAGGCAGCCATCATTACTCATTGGAAGGTGGTAGGAGCATTACAGACCCCGAATGGCATCACTTTGTAGGCATAGATCCCCCATTCTGTGGTGAAGATTGTTTTGGATTGGTTCTCTTCTGCAATTCGGACTTGGTTATATCCGCTGAATCCATCCAAGAGGGAATACAGCTCATGGCCTGCCATTGTGTCTAACAATTGGTCTGTAAAAGGGATAGGGAAATGATCCTTCTTCATCTTCGAATTGAGCTTTCCAAAGTCAACACATATTCGGAGTTTCCCGTTCTTCTTGGGTACTACCACAATGGGCGAAACCGATTCACTGTTAGCCACAGGATAGATGAACTATACTTCAAGAAGTTTCAATAATTCGGCCTTCACCAGAGTAGAGTAATTAGGATTCATATGCCTTTGTCTTTGCCTTATAGGTTTGGCATCAGGCTCTAGATCAATGTGATGTTGACATACTGTGGGATCAATCCCCTTTAGGTCTTTATAGGACCAAGCGAAAACATCTAAGTTCTCCTTGAGTAGGTCTCGCAGGACCACTAGTTCTTCTTCTGGAAGATTGAGACCCACTTTCAGGTGACGTTTAGTACCCTCAGCATCCAAGAATGTTACTTGTCTTTCACCTTCCACTTCATGGATAAACGTCCCATGGATTGCTTCTAGATAGAGGTCTGACTCTTTCAAGAGAGTAGTATCCTCGTATGTTGTCCCACTAGAACTAGTGTCCTCCTTCTATACAGATGACTCATTTGTCTGTTTAGGTTGCTGGAAGGGTATTAGAGTTGTGTTCGCTTCTGTGTGAGTGGTAATTTCTTCTGGACTTAGGGTTCATCTTCAGAAAATGCGTCTAGGAATGTCACAAAGCATGGACCTGCTAGAGGCCGGGGCTTTGACGGCTCTAGCTTCTGTTGACAAGGAGCATCATCATTTCTCTGGACTGAACGGTCAAGGCGACAGGAGCCACTGGTGAACTTAATTTTTATGGTTTTAATCCATTGCTTATACAGATTTTGCATACTTTGTGATCCATTGATCAACCCAAACGGCACCATGGTCATTCCATCCAGTACCCTGAGATATTCGGCCTTTGAGGTCTCTGTAGGGACATCAACAAGATCATCCTCTATCAGAGGGAATTCTTCATCTGCACTTTCATAACCCGCTTCATACTGTCATATAACAGGGAGAATAGTACATCCATGCTTCTATTTCACTATTAGAGGTGATTTCAAAAGTTAATTCTAGTTTGAGGCAGGAGGTATTCACCCATAGACAAGGATTTTACTTCCCTTGACAGTTGGCTTACAATGCCCACTGTTAGGGACTGTGCCTTTGTTTTCTGAGGAAAGATTTACTTAACAACTTCTTCATCTCCTGATGTACCATCTGTTACCTCATTAGAGGAGTCAGCTATGACTTCAATGGATGTGGATCCATTGCCTTTTTGTGATCCATACAACTTCAATACCGCTTTGTTGGGTCCTATGCCTAGGGTTAGGGTTCCTTTGAACCAGTCCGTCCTGGCTCTTGCTTCAAAAAGCCAAGATCTTCCCAACAATAGAGGATATGAGGTCCCATAATAACTTGGTTTGACCACCAAATATGTCAGCCAATAATCTCTTCCTACAAGGGTTGTTTTTACGTAAGGGAGGATGCCCAACGGTTTGACTCTGCTTTGGTCTGCCAATTTGATAAGCCACTGTGTAGGTTGAACTCCTTGCAACCTAAGTCCTTCATTGTGACATCCATCATTATGTTTACTGATGAGCCTCCCTCAATCAATGCATCTAAAATGAAGCATCCTTCTATCCATACACTAATCTCTAGGGTTCCAGGATCTAGGAAGGCATTAGCCACATCTACTTCTTTTACAGGCTCAGGGGCCTTTTTGGTGTTGGTTGCTGTTGAAGGAGCGATCCTTAGTCCACGTCTTCTTGTCAAGATGCTTTTGAATCTCTTTTGGTAGCTGGGGAGACAACATCAGCAACTGCCGGAATGTTAGGTTTGGTTAAAAAGTGTCTAGGTCTTTGACCAAGTCATAATCTTTGATAATATCCAGAGGCTTTTCCAACCGGATGGGGAATGGGGCTACACCCATTTTCATCTTTCCTTTTTCTGCTAACAATTGATGCATTAACACTTCTTCTGTTTCTGGAAGTGCTTCTGTATCATCCATCTCCTGGGCCTCTGGTCGTGTCTCTGGGATTGTCTCTGTAACTCTCTGTGGCACTGTAGTGCTTTGTATTCTATTCTGTACTGCTCTGTCCCTCTGTAGGTAGGTTGAACTTCACAGTCTTGACAGGAGAGTTATTTTCATTCTGAACCACTGGTTCCTTCTTCTTGGTGCGCATGACAGCGGCAACTTCCAACTCTACCAAATTGGAGGCTGGCTCTTGTATCTTTTGTTGGCTATCAGTGGCATTGGCCTTTACAGGGATTGGACTGGGACAGTCCTTTGCAGTGTGGCCTTCTCCTTTGCATCAACTGCATAAGGGCTTATAATCCATAGATCATCTAGGGTTTGGACAATTTGTGGAGATATATCCCTTTTCTCCACACCTATAACATTCTACCTCTGATCTCTAACCACCGCCAGACTGTCGTCCTCTGTAACTTTGAGAGGGAAACCTCCTTGGACCGAAATTAGGACCAAATTCCCTAGGCTTTGGTCCAATATCCTGTGTTGTCATTTTGGATTCCAGCAAGTTGAATCTTCCATTTTCATCCTTCTTTCTTCGTTCGTGCATCTCTTTCAGAGAGCAAATATTCTCTGTACGGTTCTTCCGCAAACAATAGGAACAGAAGGCTCCAGGAATGGTTGGTTTCCGGGTACATTCTGTGGCTAAATGTCCCGCTTGATGGCACTTTCCGCACCATGTATTTGAGTGCATCACATCTCTTCTAGCTCCCACAGGAGTGGATATATTGGTAGTATTCACCTTGAGCATCTGTAGCTACTGTGTAATCACATCCAGAATCTCTTTCTTGATACTTGCAACTGAGTTAGATAAGTAGTCCTTTAGATTTTCACCTCCTGAAGTACTTGTAGTAGGGTTTTGGGAAGCTTCGGTAATTACTGCATAAACTGGTTGGGTAGATCCAGAAGGTCCTCTGTTCTGGCTTTGATTCAGAGCTCCTATTGAGACTTGGGGTTGTTGATTCCAGTTGGTAAGATTCCACTATTATTGAGTCGCCATTGGAGGAACTGTTTGAGGCCACTGTTGTTGTGGTTGAACCATCATTTGAGGCACTGTCGTCTACGGTGACCACACTGGATTAGGTGCATTATACTGCGGCACTGTTTGCATCTGGGGATAGGGGTAGGGAATTGTCCCTGGGACTGCATTTGGTGGGTATACCATTCCATGCATGGTAGGAGGTAAGACTCCTCTTCTTGGAGTTATTGACAGCCTTGCTTCAACTTCGTCATACAATCTTGCACCTTCCACTGCAGCTTGCAGATTGACTGGTCTTCTCAATTCTACGAACTTGCGAAACTTCTGGTTGTAGGCCCCTGAGAAACACTCCTTTTTGGATTCCTTCATCCAAATGATGGTTAGTCCATCTCTTCAGGATGGATTCCATTCGCGAGGCATAAGCTTCTACTCTTTCTCCATAGGACTGACTTAGGTCCATGACCTCCTCTCGCATCAGCTATTCAAAACCTTCATGCCTGAATTTAGTGAGGAAGGCCAACTTCAGGTCGTCCCATGTGCCAAAAGTTCCTGCTACTTGTCTCTCATACCACTGAAATGCCGCACCCTTGAAAGTGGCAGGGAATATTGCTAACCAATGCTCAGGGGTTCTAGCATTGTTAGCCACACATGCTACCATAAATTCTGCTACATGAAGATCAGGGTCTTCATTGTACTCTCCCTTAAAAACTAGCAATGGGACTACATTTGCTGGCCTGTCATTAATATTTCCAGGATGAATCTGACTAGGAAGGGGACCTTGAGTTGCCATGGGGACTTCTGTAAAGAGTGCTTTTAGGGCGTCAAAGGAGGCTTCTACTGCAAGCTCATTCTCAGCTTTGATTTTTTCCTTCTCTCTTCTCACGTACCTCTGGAATTGTTCTAATGCTTGCCTCTTTATTGTGTCATTCATCAGGGGGTTGGCTTCAACCAGTTGGTCTATACTCAACACGATAGTATCAGAGAGGGAATTTAGTCTCTGATGGAATCTCTGGCCAATATCTCCTCTACTTCCTTCTTTTCAACATCTCTTAATTAAGCTTTCAAACCACTATAGAGGGGAAGATATTATGTTCTGAAAGTATCAAAACTCATTCTTCTTAGGATTGTTGTTGCATCATTATAATAATGGCAGCTTTTGAGGGTTTCATTAGTGTATGTTGTGAAAAAAACTCTGCCTACCAACTTCCAATGGGTTGCTAATCGGACAAACATAAGATTATCAGTGCACCAAGCATCCCACGTATCTTGCTGTTGAGCATCCATGAACAAATTCCAACTCTTTTCCTTCTTATTTTCGTGAACCTCCACTGACCATAACTCTTGAAGCTTCTTCACAATCTCCCACTTGATGATGTCTGGAAACTTCTCAATGAATGCCAAATCTTCCATGGATGGTCATTCTCTCTGTTTCTGCTCTTCAATTTGTTTCCAAACAGTTTGCCACCAAGATGCAAGTTTCTGCTACTCCAACAAGAAGAGGAAACAGTCCACCACATAGAGCATGCATCATGATGGTGATATGTTTCTGCCATTGTGGGATGAAATTCTTGTGGAAAGTGGCTTTGATTATGAGAAATTTCAACTCTTCAGTGGAAGAAGGAACTTTGAAAACATCCACTGAATTCTCCTCTTCTTGACAATACCATTTTCTTCATTTTCAGCCTCTTCTGGTGCTTGTTGATGGCAAGTTTCCCCAGCTGTGCACCAAAAACATGGAGCTCCAAGAGGAACACCAAAGAAAAGGGAATTTTCTTGCAAGAAAATCTATCATGTAACATCAACAAGCTTTTATTTCATTCTTTTGATCATGAAAACAAAGAAAACAACAATTCTTCACGCAGCATCATAGTAGATATCTCCCACGGATTTGATAGAATCAACCATAATCTTCAACATTTTCATAGAATTCATCAATATAACAAAGAACACAAAGGAATACACCATCTTTGAATGGAAATCAATCACATATTATTCATCTTCAATGTCTTCATAGTTCTCTCTCGCAATCTCTCATATACAGTTACACTGTTTTGATAGAATTGACTATCTTTGGCTCTCTCTCTCTCTCTCTCTATCAATAGTACATCATATACTCACTAAAATGCTCTCATAATAACCCTCAATAATCCTTCTTAGGTCATGGATGCACCTCCCAAGAGGTATGTCTGATATGAAGAGTCACCAGAGCCACTACAGTGTCTTTTCACAGCTCACTATTGTCACTGTCACTTAGTCTTCTCTTGAGTCTTCAGTAGCTACTTCTTCCACTTGTTTTAGCTCTTTTGAACTTAGATTCATCCTTTCCAAAGGTTAGAAAACTTTTCCAAAGTCACACATACATTCTACAGAACACTTACAGAAGGTCTACAGAACAGTTACAGTACATCACCAGATCAGCTACAGTACAGTTTCAGTACAGAGACAGAGCAGAGACAGAGGCTCTACAAAGGGTTTATAGAAGGTCATTAGAACCTCATAACTCATACTCAAACCATTCCAAAATATAAAAAACTATTCAATATTCTTCCAAAAGATCTCAATCTTCATCAATCAGCAATCCATGCTTCATACAGAAGACAATCAGAACAAAACAAAAGCTATACAGAAGGTATACAGAACCAATTAGAACATCACAGAACATCATAGAGCTTCATATCTCCACTAAAAATCATCATGAACTTCCAAAACATAATCAATATCATCCAAAAAACTCTCAAATACTTCCATTAACAACCATACACCACTCTAAATCCATCAAAAATCAATCATTCAGTCCTCAAAAACAACAAAAATTAGTCAAAAATTCAGTCTTTTTCCACTCTCAACAAGCATTGTAGAAAAGATATACTTCTCTTGCACATCTTGATGAAATTCGTGACTCCTTCAACTTCCTATTGATTACCTACACTCATTGGATCTCCTTCCTGGCAGCCATAGTCGACTCTCACAAGCTCTCATCACTCCCCCGCTTCCGGACGGCACCTTTGGGCACCCTCAAGGAATTCCAAAAAAGGTATTCATTCATTTTCTTCAGGGTTTCATGCTAGTTACAAGACTGCAAGTCTGAGAAGAGAAAGGGGGTAGCACCATCAAAGCTCTGGTGCTCCATATCTTGACATAGGCTTTACTGGGGCACCTCGGGCTTATTGTGTGTCTTCTTTGGCACCAACTTGAGCTTCCTATCACTCTTCCCAGCTCAAAAACATGAGAAATAACCCCAGATAGATTTGCACCATTTTTCCAGGTGCATTTAGATCACATGATCAGTTGTTTGATCTCCTCCAGCTCATTCCAGTCATTCGCAGCCTCATTTGGGCACTATACACTTGGTTTATGCTTGGCATTTGATCCCAAGCCTTGGTATGGAGCATTGATGTGATTTACTTCAGGTTTGAGACTATTATACACTATTTATAGGCATCCTATAGTAGTGCTACATTATCATTTTATATCTAGACCACTTTGGCATTGACATTAGTTGCTTGGTTGGTCTCGAATGCTAGGGGAATGTATGCCTATGATATGAGATGCTTTTGGGACTGAATTTTCTCAGTCATTGACTATTTTATATAGTCCATTGGCAGCCCAAATCAAGGCAGCCCCTATCATTACACTTTCTGCTCATGCTACATAGTAATTTTATGCCCAATTATGGCCGATTGGTGCTTATACATATGGGAAAGTATGCCTATGGTTTCTCTATGGTTTTGAGCTTGGATTGAGTCACCATTTACTTATTTTTGGATGTTTATTTGCTCTTGGAATATGTAGGGATGAAGCTCTTTTGCTTATGTTTGGATGTGTCCATTGCATTTGAGCTATGTCTTGGATGTATACATTGATGTAGTGACTTTCGGGGATTGACATAGAGCTTGGATTTTCTCTCAAATCATTGGTTGAGCTTGAGATCACTTTGCCTAGAATTTGGATCTCCATATTTGATGTACTTATGGCATGTACTTTGCTTATGTCTGACCGGTCTTGACATGCTTGGCCTATGACACTACTACATGCCTGCTACATTGTCTGGTGTTGGATGCTACTGAGGCTTGCTTTCGCTTGACATTTTATTACCGGCTTACTTTGGCTATTTCTCAGCTTGCCAGATTTACAATTTGGATTACTTGATGTCTATCAATGCTATGTATTGATGCTACACAACCTATATGCTCATGAGGTCTTATTAATGCTTGATCTTGGATCTTTTGGCACTGGTGCTATCATATGCCCTTGTTGAGCTTCTTTGCTTGATATTTACAGCTTTTGTGCTAGTTGGAGTATCTTGATACACTTGAGACATTGAGCAGGCATTTTATGCTACTTGAGCATTCGGATACTTGAGACTGGGATCTTCACTTGGATGTTGCATGGTTGATATGCCGTGGTCCTCATAGATGTACTTAAGCTGATTTGGGCTTTGCACTCCCTAAGCACCCGCCTATTTGTGTAAGGTCTTGCTAGTATTGTGTACACTTTTCACTATTACATAGGGGGTGTGCTGGCTTACTAATAGATTCATTTGATATGCTTGGGTGTTTGCTCAATGTGCATATGATTGTCACATGCTGATTTATGCCCGCTTGATGCTAGTTATGCTTTGACAGTCAGTGGTTGACTTAGTGCATTCATTTTGCCTACAATTGGCTCTCATTATACCTGGTTATAAATTATTACAAGTAGTTATGCATGGACTGACTAGGAATTTTCATGTTGAATCATCCTAATTTTATGTACTTTTGATGGTACTTGGTGGGCAACATCATTAGCTATCAGTTCGTGGTCATTTTGCCTTGGTTTTGGTGGTATTTTGGCTATTTATAGTAAAAAATAGTAAGCAATTTTGAATTGTTTGCACCGTTTTGGACTACAGTATGGCATCTTCTTCCATTGATAGTGCTATCTTCAACATCACTAAGCTTGATGGTACGAATTATGCCTATTAGAATAGCCAAGTTTGGAAGGTATTGGTGCAAAAATCTCAGATCAAGCCACTAAGGATGCATGGCGAGAAGCCTGAAACTATGACTGATGACGAATGGGATGAGCTTGATAAGTTATTATGCAAGTCCACCCTCATCTTGTCTCTCACTGAATAGGTGCATTACAATATGGTTGAGAAAGCACAGAGTACTTGGTAGCTTTGGGATAAAATTAAGAACCTCTATGACAAGAAAAGTCCAGCAAGTCAAATGTATTGGCTGAAGCAACTTATGGACCTGTGCATGAAGGAGAATATGGCAATGTCTTCTCATTTGAGCGAGTTCCATGCTATTCTCAAGAACTTGACTTCGTAGGGCATTACCTTCAATGATGAGGTTACTCCACTGTTTCTGCTTGGGACTCTGAGTGAGTCATGGGATGTATTTTGCACTCCCTTATGTGCTTCTGCTACTATTCTAAACTTGCATCATGTAAATAGTGCTCTTCTGTAGGAAGAGATCAACTATAAGAACTTAGATGCCTCTCGTATGTCGCATGCTTTGACTTTAGATGCAGAGATGGCAATGGAAAGAATGATCGTGGGAATTGCCATGGCAGAGACTCACAAAAGTCTAGGTCTAAGTCACCCGGTAAGTCACGCAGGAAGTCTTGTGGGAGAAATACTAATGTGACATGTCATCATTACGGCAAGAAGGGTCATATATGCCCACAGTGTCACGAGTTGGGAAATGAAAAGCGCAAAGAGAAGGGGAAAGACAAACTATGGGAAAAGTCCTCTGATCACAGCATTATGCATGCGAAATCCAGTGTGAAAATTGAGGAGATAAATGCCATGCAGACTGATGACTCTGATTGGGAGTACATACTTGTAGCTAGTTCTTGTGATGCTACACTGTTGACCGAGGTTCACTCTATGTATGCACAATGCTGGCTTTTGGATTCCAGTGCTTCATTTCATGTTACTCCTTGTTGTGAGTGGTTCCATTCCTATCGCACTGTCTCTGGTTCAGTTTGCTTGGGTGATGACAGGTCACTTGCTATTGTTGGCATTGGGGATGTAGGACTGCAATTCTCTACTGGCATTACTTTTTTGTTACAAGATGTATGGCATGTGCCTATGCTTACACACAGCCTTATGTCTGCATGGCAGCTTGATGATGCTGGGTTTCATGTTACATTGGGGGATTTTGCCTTGAAAATCATACATGGTAGACTTATGCTTCCTAGAGGTGCCAAGTCTAGTAGCTTCTATCCTCTTGTAGTTGATAGGTCATCTATTGACCATGTTTTGTCAGTGGGCTCCATCCCACATATATCCCTTTGGCATGCCCGTTTGGGCCATATGTCCTTGAAGGGAATGAAAATGCTTTCTAGTTTGCAGTACTTACTGCCCCTTGACTATGCATGTTTTGATTCATGTGAGCATTGTCTTTATGGATGAAAACTAGGAATACACATAAGAAGTCTCGTAGGACATGCATGAGTGAGCCCCTGACATTAGTACATTCATATGTCTATGGGCCCATGACCTATCAGTCTATGGGTGGTGCAAAGTATTTTGTGATGTTCATTGATGATTTTTTGCATAAAGTTTGGGCTTACCCCATTAAGCTTAAGTTAGATGTCTTGGCTACGTTTTAGAGATGGCTTGCATTGGTTGAGAACCAAACTGGGCATAGGCTGAAATGCCTTAGGACTGACAATGGGGGAGAACATGTGTCATGTGCCTTTGAGTAGCTATGTGATGAGAGGGATATTAAGCGTCAGTTGGCCACCCCCTATACCACATCCCAGAATGGTTTGGCTGAGTGGATGAATAGAACCACCCAAGAGCGTGTACACAATATGCTTAGCCATGTAGGCCTACCATATAGATCTGTTGGGCTGAGGCAGTCAGTACAGCTGAGCATGTCATAAATAGATCATCTTCCATTGCCTTGGATTTCTAGGTTGTAGAGGTGGTACGGAAACCTTTGCCTTATATGCATCTACGCGTTTTTGGATGTGAGGCATTCTGCCATGTGCCCAAGGACAAGCAGATTAAGTTGGATCCTAAGAGTGTCAAATGCATTTTCCTTGGCTATGGAGATGTAGGTGAGATGGGTTACCATCTCTGGGATCCGCATGCATGGAAAGTCATCTGCAACCAACCATAATGTAGTCTTCCATAAAGACAAGATGCATAGGCAACCTGAGAAGGTGGTAGAGATACACAGGGATATATTCTAGGACAAGCCACATACTCCTGCACAACCAGTTGGACAGCTTGCAATAGCAGTTGATACACATGGCCAGGGTGTTAGACAATATGCTAGACATGTAGCAGAGCCTACAGTGAGACCGTCTACTAGAGCTAGACATTCACCTGATTGATTTGAGCCCTTGATGCATTATGTCTTGGTTACAGATGTAGGAGAGCCTCTCACCTATGATGAGGCTATACCCAGGGGTGACAGTCACTCTTGGTAGAGGGCTATGCACATTGACATGGAGTCCTTGCATAAGAATATCACCTAGGATTTGGTTGCATTTCCTAACAAGAAGAAGGCTTTGCCATGCAAATGGATGTACAAGCTAAAAAGTACCCATGGGCACCCCAAGTTGGCTTATAAGGCAAGACTTGTTGCTAAGGGTTTTAAATAGGAGCATGGAGTTGACTTTCATGAAGTCTTTTCCCTACGGTCAAGATGACCACCCTATGCTTGGTTTTGACCTTAGTCGCATAGTTTGACTTGGGCATGTATCAAGTGGATGTCAAGACTGCATTCTTGCATGGGGATTTGCATGATGAGATATACATGGAGCAGCCTAAGGGCTTTGTAGAACCTACCAAGGAGCACCTAGTATGCAAGATGAAGAAAAGTTTTTTGGGCTCGAACCACACACCTAGGGAGTGGTACCATAAATTTGATGCCTTTATGAAGTCACAGGGCTACATCAAGAGTGCTATGGATTTGTGTCTTTACATGAAGAAAACTCGTGATGTCTCATTGCTTATTTTGGTACTTTATGTGGATGATATGCTGATAGCAGGGAAAGCTCATGAGGAGCTAGATGCTCTTAAATCTTAGCTAAAGAAGAGCCTTGAGATAAAGGATTTGGGATAGGCCTCTCACATTCTTGGTATGCGTATTAAGTGCGATAGGCATCAGGGACTACTCTACCTCTCATAGAGGGAGTACATTCATAAAGTCCTTGAGTGTTTTTGCATGGAGGACGTGAAGCCTATTGGCTTTCCATTACCTTCTTATGTGAAGGTTTCACAAGCCCATTGTCTGCTGATAGTTTTCTATAGACAAAGATGAGAAGAAGGCTGAGATGGACAAGATCCCTTATGCATCAGCCATGGGCAGTTTGATGTATTCCATGATAGCCACTCGTCCAGATATTTTCTTTGTAGTTGGTGTTGTGGCATGCTATATGGCTACACCTGGCAAGAAACATTAGGATGCTTTGAAGGGTATCATGAGATACCTAAAGGGCACAGTAGATATGTGTATTTGCTATGGTAGCTAGGATATAAGAGTTGTGGGGTATACACACTATGATTATGCAAGACATGCAGATAGTAGGAAGTCCACTTCTGGCTATGTATTCACCTATGTTGGAGGTGATGTCTCTTGGATGTCCAAGGTTCAGAAGTGTATGGCTCTCTCTACCACTGAGGTTGAGTATGTTGCAACCACTAAGTCTTACAAGGAGGCCATATAGTTGGGCCATTTGGTTCATGACCTTGGGATTGATTCTATACCTAGTTGCATTCAGATTCTATGAGTGTTATTTAACTAGGCAAGAATTCGGTCTTCCATGCGAAGACGAAACACATTGAGGTGAGGTATCACTTCATACGTGGAGTCATGCAGGACAAGTCAGTTGACCTTTTCAAGATCTCAACTGACAAGAATCCTACATATCTGCTCATGAAAAGCCTCACTATATTGAGTGCTTTGCCTTCCTCAGGAGATTGATGGGCATTGGATGAGATGACTTTTTCCTTATCGTGTTATACATTTGTACATTGTACTGTCTTTTCTTTTCTCTTTTTACTCCTCACTAGGGCAGATTTTCCTTTAAGTGGGAGGTTGTTGGTGGTAAAGGTACCTCTGCCTAGCCGCTCATGTATTACTATACTAATAGTACCTGCCACTACTGCTAGTGTCAGGTGCTCGTCACCATCACTTTATTCTTTATTCTTTTAGTGATAATTTGAATAAGGAAGGCCCGGTCATATATTGTGACAGTTGGAGTTCCCATTTGGTCTCTCTCTCTTTCTTCCTCTTGCTCTCCTACCATAGCTCTTCCAAGAAAGCTTCAATCCTTCTCACCTTTCAATGATGTACCTATTATACATCCTCTCTCTCGGCTTGATTTTGATTATCATACGTACAAGTGAGCTGATTAATATGACGTAGCCTATGATTGAAGATTGGATCTATACTTTTATTTTGACGGAGCTTCTAGAGGGCCTACTAAACATGCAAGTGTTGATGTGGTCATTAAAGATCCTTGACATAGGGTTGTTATAAAAATGGAAGTATATTTAGGATATTCTTTTACTAATAATATGACAAAATACAAGGCCTTGATCATGGGGTTGAATGTAGCTTGATGTGGTGGTATCCACCGATTATTGGTGAAAGGTGACTTGCAGCTAGTAATCAATCAGTTGAATGGGATCTATAGTGTGCAAGATCCCATTCTACGGATGTATCGTCATGTAGCGTTGGATATGTTGCATATTTTTGAGACAATGACTTGTTAGCTAGTTCCTCAACATTGGAATTGCTTTGTAGATCCCATGGCCAATTATGTTTTTGTTGAAGATATCTTTCTCAATTGTGGTCTGAGGGAGCTTTTACAATTATCTTTTAACATTATCCCTGGACTACTTCGGGGTCTTCTTTTGCTGACACGTCCTATTTTGGCCACCAATGGCTAGTTTGGGTTATGGTTCACGTAGCAATTGAGCACCTTCCTATTCTGTCATGGATGCATAGGATTGCTTATCATCGTATTCATCAGACACCCCTTGCTATTTATTCAGGGGGTTAGCTAATAACATGATGCATTTAGTATAGGACTTGAGGAGCCTTGTGCTGTAGTTGAGTTATTTCAGGACCAAGGGTTTGTTTCAACAGTATGCTGCTGAATCATAGTGTAGTGGATTATCTCATAAGGCCAAGAGGGTCGGTTTTATTGGGTTTTAAGGATTGATTTCATAAGGCCAAGAGGGCCATGTGTTTGTTGGGGGTGGGTGCATTTAATAGTTTTCTATTTTAGTGATTGCATTAGACAGGTTTGATAAAGGACCTGGAGGGAGCCTTTGCTACGCGGGAGCTTCTTATGGCCATTCCAGGTGGTATGGTCACCTTTTTGAGTTTTTCCCTTAAGCTAATAGTGTTATATGTGTATGTGGGGGTTATTTTCCTTTCATTTATTAGGGACCGGAAATTAAGGCATGAAGTCCTAGGGTTAGGCTAGGTATATTTGAGGGAGGTTAAAGTAGTTGTCTACCTCCTATAAAGACATTGTCAAGCATTAAAGACCTATTTTTCAAAGGCAGTCCTAGTGATTCTATACTACTAACCTGCTCGGTAGCTATTTTAGGAGTCCTTTTTAGTGTGAGGCAGTTAAAGAAGCCTACCAAAATAGAAAGAAGAGAAAGTTTTGAATATATCTAAGAATAAAAATATAGAGGTGTGTAAAAAGGGATTCTAATCCCTAAAATGGAAAAGACAAGAAAGAAAAATCGTAAGATTAGTTGATTATCGCCTTATGAAGGCTTGGTAGGTTCCTGGGGATGAGTTAGACCCAGGGCTACTGACTTGTCTTCCTTGGGATAGCAGCTCACTAAAATAAAGTAATAAGGAAGGCTGGAGCAAAAATAAAAGTGAGTGGAAGAGAAAAGGATTAAGTGTCGCCTCTCATGAGAGCTTGGTAGGTTCATGGGTGTCGAGTCAAGAACTAAGGGTGATGCCTTGTTCTCCTTGGGTCACTATGCTAAGCTCCCTCCTTTTTACATGCTCGATTATGGAAACTTGAAGACGAAATATTCTCAAATGAAAATAGATTATGCCAGGCTATGGGAATACTCGCCTAGTAAGAGTTTGTGGTCTAGTTGTCGTAAGTTGGGTAGGTAGTTCAGACCACCACTAAGATAACTTATCTGATGGTTCTTTTCGCTACTCTCTATGTTGAAGCAATTGGTTAGTGACTCGCTCTAGATATTTTTCAAATTATGTTGGGCCTATCCCTTGAGGATTTTTATGCCTTTATTATGTCAGGGGGTAGGTTGAGAGCTGTTCTTGAGTTTTGTTGAGTATAGTTTTTGTGGAAACTTGATGCATTTTATGGTTGTTGTTTGTGCAGATCAGTTCATGGGATTTGATGGATTGAGTCCCATTATCTCGTAGTTGCTAATGAGAGCTAGATTCTAGAGCCCATTTTGAAGCGGAAAAGTGGCTCGAGAATCATAAAAGACAAAAATTTCAATATGCAAAATGAGACTGTTGCAAATTGATGAGCTAGAGTTTTCCTAGATGGAGTTCATTGTCAGGAATCCAATGCAAGTCTCGATTCATCCATCGAAGTCCGTTTGACTGGGCATTTAATCCCTGCAAGGATTGGCATTATGAAGGAGCTATGTGATCCAGGAGACGAAAAGTGTATGACACAGATGCCAAATTTATAGATTTTGATGTCAGGAAGTCAAGCGTCTAGTCCATTCGCGAATTAGAGTTCGTTCGGGGCCTCTATTCGGTGATAAAATACTTATGCCAAGTGTGAACACAAGAGAATGTTAAAAAAAAAAAGAAAATTAACAAGGTTGTTTAAGTTTGGAAGAATGAAGAGACACAAATTATGAAACATGGGAGGGGGAGGTGCCATTTTTTTCGGTGCCTCCCAAATTGCCATGTTTTAATCATTTTCTTGTTGTGGTGGAGATAAAAGGAATGCACTAGTAAGATGCTTAATTTCTTCACCTTCCATCACAACAAACTAATCAAAAAATGATGCAGTAAATCAAGAGATCTGATTTTAGTCTTTCTCTCTCCTCTTGTTGTATGTTTCTATGGGTTAATGTATGAGAGAAGGGACTAGGTTGAGATGAAACATTTTGATCATGTGATGATGTGGGAGCACAAAGAAGCATTAATCGGGGTTGGAAATATTGTCAACAAAGCTGTTGGGGAGCATCAACATGCCTCCAATTTCGAAATATGTATGTCATAAGGCACTATTTCATTAGTAAGTCATTGACTTCATTGTTTTATGATAAATTTTGGTTTAAAATGGTTAGAAATGATTGTATTTGGTTGCCAATGCTTTGATTTATTAGTCATGTTGAAGTAATCAAGAAAAAAGCAGTCATATAATAACACGCAAAACCCGCAACTTGGCAATCCAAGGGAAATTATGTGGTTTTTGGGGTTTTGTTGTGCATATGCTGTTCCTATAGGTTGAAATATGATAAGAAAATCACTCTTAGTAAGATCAATCAATATAAAATAATAAATGAGTAAATATCAATAATTATCTATAAATAAATAGAAAAAATAAAAAAAAATAAAAAATAGGTTTTTAAATCCAAAAAATAAGAAAAAATAATATCTATGTTTGTGAATATATGGTAGAGCTGAAGCATGAGGTTAGCCTCGGTTCAGCCCTATCTCTATGTTAAAGTGGGTTTTTATTGCTTTCAAAAAAGAAAATTACATGAAAAATATGCCTTAAACATACCAAGGATTGCATAACTCTAAACGATAGGGAGAAGGGGGTTGTTTAGTGTTTAAAATATGCTAAATTATGATGTTTTATGATGCATGGCATGTAGGGTACGTTATGTCTAAAGTTAAAATGGTCTAGTAGCATGAGAATGCTCGGTACTAGCCCTAAGCAATGCAGCAATTGTAGATTAGAAGAAAGACATGAAAATAATTGTCTTTGCACTCTCACAATGCTAATTGTTAATGAATAAACTTGTTTGAGCATGAAAGTCATACACAATTGCATTACGCACACCATATGGTATCATCCTGGATGCATAGTATTTATATGAGAGTGATGACCTATGTTGAGAGTGTGAGGTACCCTAAGCTGTAGGGTTAGAGGTTTGGTTCCTTGGGGAATACTTAGTTACGACTATTTATTATCTTTTGGATCAATTCATCAAAAGAGTGGAGCTCGTTTCAAGTGTGTTCTATGTATTCACGGTGCATCTTGGGGCCAATCCCCGAGGTGCTCGCTTTGTGTGTGCCACATGGTGTATTGCACCAATGTGTTTAGGGACTCCCTCTAAGGAGTGAGGGAAGAATATTCATTGGACTACAAATCATACAAACACAAAAGTTTTGTATCGAAGGTTAGGGTAGTATATCCCTTAGACGCAAGGCCGTGTGGGGTGGTTTGAGGTAAGTGTAGTAGAGGCCCGCGGCTAGTGCCTTAGAGCCAGTGTTAGGCCTATTTTAGGTCCTGATAATATCAACTTGCCATCTTTCTATTGAAAACCAGAGTTGCAGCATTGGAATGTGTGCACAAGAGGGAGAAGAGAGCTCAAAGTACAAGAATGAAATCTTGCTTACTAAGTTTCTTAGAGTACAACTTGGGTACACTCTCCCACACATGATAGTGACCCATAGGCTATTTGTATAGCCTTTGCCAAGCTAGGGTTAGGGTTTCCCCTGCCCCTAAGGCTATTCCCACTCATCTGCCCTTATACTCCCTTGCTTATAGTGGGTTCCTATGCCTACCTTCTAACACCCCCCCTCAATGCCAGGGTGGCATTGGACTACAAAGCATATAAGAGGTTCCCCCCCTTCTTGGGATGCCTTTATAAATCAGGCTTACAAGGTTGTTTTAGGTAGATGATTTAAGGATTCAAAACAGTCGATCTTTAGATGGATTGGAGGCATAGTTGGCCACCAATTCTTTGGGCATATCAGGAGTGTTGGGGCATTTACTAGTGATATGCCCTGTCTTCTTGCACTTGTTACATTTCATCTTCTCGGGATACTTCTTCCAGTAGTTGTTTACAAGATGTCCTTTTTTCTTACAGAAAGAACATCTAGTGTGAGTTGTATGAACCAATACTTGATCACGGGAATTTGAAGTTACCTGACTATTGCTGCTTTCTTTGTGGTTCCTCTTTTCTTCATCCAAACAGGATTGAATGGTACTTGCCAATGTAGGATCTAGAATGTTGGTGAGAGTGGTTACAAGAGTAGGAAACACCTGTTCTACATCTTTTAGGAGAATAGCAATAGCATATTCTTCATGTATTGGAGCTTGTACAGAGGCAAGTTGTGCCATAAGTCCCTTCATATGAGAGATGAATTTTCCCAAATCTTCTCCTGAATTATATTCCAAGCTAAAGAATTCAATTTTAAGGAAGATTTTAGTAATTTTGCCAGTGGCTCCATAGAGCTTTTCAAGCTCATCCCATTTTTCTTTAGTAGTGTTTAATTGATCAACATGATGAATCATGGATTCATCTAAGTGTAACATTATGATTGCTTGAGCACGTTGGTCATCCTATATATCAACCAGATTTGTAGAGTTTATAGCTCTACTGCCTTGAATGAGAGGCCAATACCCTCTCTCCATCATTTTGTATTTTATAAGTACCTGCCATGGGTGGAAATCTTTGCCATCAAACTTTCGAATTTGAGGATGGACATCATCATATGTTGTGGTCATTGGGAAGGTCTTACCACTTGTTAGGACTTATAAACTTTCCACTGAATGCGGAAGCAAATTAGACAATTTGAAATCAAAGTTGCAATGAAGAGAAAGGTTGAAAATCATATAAATGTTATATTTCAAAGTATGACTGTGGTGGTCCTTTCTTATGTGCAAACTTCTTCCAAGGTTTAATAGTCTTTTTAGGTTTTAATGAAGTAAACCTAGACTAGACTTCAGGCTCCTCCTTGTGGTATGACTTAGTGGATGAAGCTTGTGTTGGACAAGGTTGGTCTATGATCTCAATGCTTGTTGCTGATGATTCCAAGGAGAGTACAATGACACTCATGCTTTTGATTTCATTGACCAGTGTACTTGAAACAAAGTCACTCACGGTATGCAATACACTTCTTAGTGTATGATGGTCTATGTGTTAATTGTACACATAACCTTACAACAATATACAAAGAGGAATAAAAAAACTCACTGGATTTTAGTAAATGCCCAGCAAGCAAATGATTAGATGATTCATGATTAGTGTTTAGAAAACACTATTGTCAAGCTTAGTGAAGTGCTTGAATGGAACCCGGTTGGAAGTCGGCTTCCCAATGCTTAGTGATGTCCATTGAGCATGCCCAAGAGATTTAGAATCTAGAATAGGCTTCAGAGACTCTACTTCAGTGATTAGAATCACTGTTAATGAAGCTCAGAGTGAAAAAGTGACAAAATGTCAAGCTTGGAGCTTGTTGGCTATGGCTGCCTCAAAAAACACAGTTAGGGTTTGGTAGAGATCTCTCTCTGTGAGAGGAATTTCCAGGAACCCTTATAGATAACGATAGCCCACTAGGGGGGCTATCAAAGCCCCAAGATAGCTACTGGGATCGCGTCACTTGCTATCTCTACAGCAGCACGAATTTTGCACTGTCAGAAACTGCGCCTATTTCTGGGAATCACGCAATGCCGGCCTCACACGTGGACAATGTCAAGGGTAGACCTGACGAGGAGCTGCGCCCTGATGTGGGAAAGAGAACTACAGAAGAAAGCACAGGCTGATATGGTCTCCTTTGTCCTCCCCAAGTCCTCCAATGGAGGTAGGTTGCAAGCAACTATGGAGGAAAGAAGGATAAGGTGAAGGAGGTAAAGGCTCATGTGCACTTAGTAGCTAAGGCTGAGGGAAGCTGAGGATATCAGAGATGGCTCTGATACCATGTTGAAAACCAGAGTTACAGCTTTGGAATGTGCACACAAGAGGGAGAAGAGAGCTCAAAGTACAAGAATGAAATCTTGCTTACTAAGTTGCTTAGAGTACAACTTGGGTACACTCTCCCACACATGATAGTGACCTATAGGCTGTTTATATAGCCTTTGCCAAGCTAGGGTTAGGGTTTCCCCTGCCTCTAGGGCTATTCACACTCATCTGCCCTTATAGTCCCTTTCTTATAGTGGGTTCCTATGCCTACCTTCTAACACTTTCACTTTCATAAATTATGTGCACAATCACATTAATTTGAGATGTATGGTGAAGCAAGCAATGCATAGAGTAGCCTTGTCAAGAAATTTGACCATTGTCTCTATAGTAGCAGGAGCCCAATGACGCCTACAAAAGTTACTATGAGACACTAGGATATGTGTGTCATTCTCCTCATAATACACTATTGTGCATGCTAAACAACATTTGATTATCAAGAGCACTCTCCTCATGAGATTTGTCCCTACTCTCATCATGAAACTCTTTAGTATGAATTTCCTACCCCTCTGCAGTTTACAATACAAATTGACTCTTCCACTTTATGATATTGATAATCTCCTCATGAAATTCTCTCTTAGTGATTCCCAAGATCTTGCCAAGAGTGTTGAACTCCACTTTACTATTTAGACAATCCTCAAGCACTCTCTTGAAGTCCATAGCATTCTCAAAGTTTGAAATGAATTTATAGCTAGGTTGCTTCTTAGGCCATGCATCCTACTTTTTCTCCTTGGTCTATACATCATCTATAACTTGCTTATAAACTGGCCTAGAAGGGGAGAGCAAAAGACTCACCCTCTCTAGTCTTCTTTGACGTACTGGGTGTCAAGATTGTGGGAGAGAAGGAAGGAGTCTCACTTGTAGCTTTCTTGCTTGCACAATGGGGGAATACACACAAAGGTGGAGGCTGAAAACAGTTTTCCTCTTCTTAGTTGTGTAAGCCAAAAAGAACTCTCATACAAAGAAATAGAAGAACCCTATATATGGGTCTTAAACCAAACTCAACTAACTAAGGTGGCATACTAACTGAGTCACAAACTAGAGTAGATAAGGATAGCTTTCATCTAGCTATTATTCATGGGCGGTGTACCAACTGCATCTGCAACAACTGACAAGTCGGTGACATAAATGCACAACGGTCACCCTGGCATATCACGAGTGGAGCTCGATATCTCAACACTCCCCCTCGAGCTCAATCCCAATTCCTGCACACCAAGTAGGTCTCTGAACTTGCGCAGCTTCTGTGCGCCCAATGCCTTCTAAATATGTCAGCTACTTGATCCTCTGTGCTGACATAAACTAGATCAATAAGACCTAGTAAAACTCAATCTCGCACATAGTGATAATGCACCTCAATGTGCTTCATTCTAGCATGATAGACATGGTTATTTGCCAAGTGTATACTACTATGTTGTCACAATAAATGACAACTGGCCCATTTGTAGGCTGATGCATATCATAAAGTAGCTTATGCAACCAAGCTACCTCACATGCAGCCATTGTTGCACCCCTGTACTCAGCCTCTGTGCTCGACAAGGCAACTGTAGGCTATTTCTTGCTGCTCCAAGTGACTGCAGCACTCCCAAAAGAGAACACATATCCACTGGTAGATCGTCTATCAGAAATACTACCAGCCCAATCAGCATCAGTGTATCCATGCAACTGTATCTGAACCCCAGTCTCATAAAATAGTCCATACTACAATGTGGACTTCACATACCTGAGTATGCGTCTAGCCGCATCCAAATGCGGTTTCCTTGGAGCCTGCATAAACTAACTTACCAATCCAACAGCATAGCTCAAATCTTTCCTGGTAATAGTCATATAAATCAAACTTCCTACTATGCGTCTATACATAGTAGAGTCTTCTAGAAGCTCACCTGCATCTGTGCTCAGCTTCACATTCTGCTCCAAAGGAACTGAAATAGGCTTACAACCTGTCATCCCATATTTGGACAGCATGTCCAATCCATACTGCCTCTGCAAGAGCTGTATCCCACTTGGTGATCTAATCACCTCAATGCCCAAGAAATAACGCAGCTCTCCCAAATCCTTCATCTCAAACTTCTGCTTCAATAGCATTTTCACATGAAGGATATCTTCATCACTGTCACCTGTCATAATCAAATCATCAACATAAATGACAAGTAGCATAATACCTTTCTCTGTTTTTCTCACATAAAGTAGGAAATCTGCCTTGGAAATCTGAAAGCCAATAGTGACAAGATACTGTCCTATCTTGTCAGACCATGCTCTAGGTGCTTGCTTCAAGCCATACAAGGCTTTCTTCAACCTGCAAACAAACTCAGGATGAACAGCATGCACATAACCTGGTGGCTGCTCCATATATACCTCTTCTTGCAAATCACCATGCAAGAAGGCATTCTTTACATCCATCTGATGTAAAGACCATTCCTTTGATACAGCCATAGAAATGACTGCTCTTACGGTTGCCATCCTTGCAACCGGACTGAATGTTTCTTCATAATCAATGCCATATGTTTGTGCATACCCCTTGACTACTAATCTTGCCTTGTATATGTTCATAGAACCATCTGCATTGTGCTTCACCTTATAAACCCACTTACAGCCAATTGCATTCTTACCTTTAGGCAAAGGTACCAATTCCCATATAGCATTTGCTTCCAAGGCATCCATTTCTTCATCCATGGCTTTCTCCCATTTTTCTTCTCCCATGGCTTGCTCAAAAGAAGTGGGTTCTGGTTCCTGTATCACTTTGACCATATATGCATAGTGAATGGCTGTAAATCCATCATATTTTAGCCTATCCACAGGATACCTAGCTCTGGTAGACCTGCGCAAAGTAGGTTCACTCTCAGGTGCTCTCAAAACATCCCTGGTCTTCCTTACTCCAGGTGTAACAATAGAAGGAATACCCAACTCATCATCAATGCTCTGTTCTGAGCCACTGGATTCACCATCCACATAAGAGTGACCTGCATTCACATCAAACATGGGTTGATCTACCTTCTCTTTTCCTTTTCGTGATACATGCATACCACTATCTACATTGCTTTGAGAAGATTCTCCTGATCTCAATCTACCTGTCCATGGCGAAGAATGTGAACCACTGCTAGAGGACGCTCCAGGTCCACTAATATTTTGTGACTGCTGCTGTGAATTCTGTGCAGCATTACCACTTTATGCATCTACATCATCAATCACATTTACTGGTTTGTACCAGCTACTCATCTCATAAAAAACAACATCTCTGCTCACTGTAAACTTACGAGTAGAAGGGTTATAGCATCTATACCCTTTCTGCTGCAAAGAGTAACCAATAAAGATGCACTTCTCAGCTTTTGGATCCAACTTGGATCTCAACTCATCTGGCACATGAACATAGGCAATGCAGCCAAAAATCTTCAAATGAGAAATATCTGGTTTCCTACCAGTATACCTCTCCTCTGGAGTCATCCCATGTATTGCTGCAGTGGGAGTCCTGTTCATTATGTAGACTGCTGTAGCAACTGCCTCAACCCAATAAAAATCTGGCATGTATTTTTCATTGAGCGTGGCACGAGATACCTCTCCAATATGCCTGTTTTTCCTTTCTGCAATTCCATTTTGTTGTGGGGTATGACTGCATGAATATTGCTGCTTTATGCCATGCTCCTGCAGGAACCTTGCAAACTCATTTGAGAGGTACTATCCCCCTCCATTTGACCTTAGGCATTTTATTTGCAGGCCTGTTTCTTTTTCAACCATAGCTTTAAGAGTTTTGAAATGCCCAAAAACTTCACTTTTCTTTTTCATAAAATACACCCAAACTTTTCTGCTATAGTCATCAATAAAAGTGACAAAATAATGACAGCCTCCAAGAGATGCAGCTTTAGTAGTCCACACATCAGAGTGGATTAATTCCAATGGCTTCTTACTCTCTTGAACATGTCTAGGAAATGGTTTCCTTGCCTGTTTTCCAAATTGACAGGCTTCACATACCTTATGCATTTCTGCAACCTTGAATTTAGACAATCCTGCAACAATATTTTGGGCCTGCATTGATTTTAGTCGCTGTACATTAACATGAGCAATGCGTTTATGCCAGATATCAATATCTGCAACTACACCGGTCCCATGTGCAAACATTGATGCACTCAATTCAGACATGTCTGCATCCAACATAAACATTCTGCCATTCTTCTTTCCTTTTGCTATCAAGCGACCTTTATTTTTCATATCCTCAACAAAGCATCCATGAGGATTAAATCTGACCTGCAAGCCCTGCTCAACCATTTGACCAACAGAAACCAGATTCTTGGTGATATTCGGGACATGAAATACATCGGACAGGTATTTCTTTTTCCCATCCTGTATAGACAAAGGAAATTTTCCAATCTGCACAATAGGATGTGCAGTATCATCACCAGTCTCCACAAATCCTGGTTTTTCCATTTTCCTTGCATCCTCCATCCATTCTGCATGACCTGTCATGTGGTTTGATGCACCTGAGTCAACATACCATACATCGTTGCTTTCTTCTACACTTGTCACAGAATTATTCATGTGCTGCACCATAAACAAATGCTCATTTCTGTCATCACCCTGTCTACTAGAAGATGCATAATTTCCTTGTTGCAGTTTTCCATTCATGATGTCATTCTGCTTTTTATAGCAGTCTTTAGCCATATGACCCATTTTACCACAGTAGTAGCATTCAACATTGCTGTTTGCATTTTGGCCTCTTTGCCATCCACCACGACCTCTTTGGCTCCCCCTGCCTCTAGAGTTACCACGTCCTCCTCCATAGGACTGGTTTTCTTGAGTCTGCTGCATATTCTGATTTCTACCACGGCCTCCAAATCGGCCTCCTCTACCTCTGCCTCTACCTCTTCCAGCATTTGAGTAGAAGACAGTTTCTTTTGAAGTTCCTCCTGAAGAAGATGCACCACCATTTCTTTGCTCCTCAGAAATTAGAATAGCAATCAACTCCTCAAAATCAGAAAATCTTTCACGAACTGAAATGGATGTCCGAAACTGTGCATAATCCTTTCCTAGACCATTCAAGGTCACAGAAACTAAATCATCATCTTCCACTGGCGACCCAATGGAAGAAAGTGCATCTGCAATCTTCTTCACCTTCATGTGGTAGTCATTGATGCTCATACTTTCTCTTTGCACATTATGCAACTCTTGCTTGAGCTGCATTTTCCTGGCTTGCGTATTTTTGCTATACATTTTTGATAAAGTATCCCATGCCTCCTTTAGCGTACTTGCATCCTGAATATGCACAATCATAGAGTCTGAAATACTGATAGACAGCCAGTACATAACTTTCCTGGCTCTCTCATGCCATGCTTTGAATGCCTGCATTTGCTGTTGATTGGGAACATCAGGAAGAACTGGTTCTTCTTCATTTCCTGCAACAAATTCCCAATATCCTTTTCCCATAAGGAAATTCGTCATTCTAAACTTCAATGCTTGGAAGTTGTTCTTGTCAAGCTTTTCAGTTACAGTTTGTGAAAGAGAATCAGACGCCATTACAGAATACTGCAAAAAATTCTGTCACTGCAAAAAACACAGCTTCACCCTCACAAGGGCAAATCTGCAAAACTGGCGAAAGTGGTATTTGACCACACAGTAACTTCCTAGTGACGATTTTGCATAAATAAGAAACAAGGATGATTTTGTAACTCCCAATGTCTCTGCACACAAGCATACGATGCAATTTCTGTGCTAACTTTTCACCAACCTGTAGAACAGTGGTCGCATAGCATAAAACAGGGCCTTTTCCTGAGTGCGTGCAGAAAACTTCCGCGTCCAAAACAGGCCCCGAAATGGCCTCAAATAAACAAAACAGGGTCACCAAGGGCTAAAGCCCTTGCCCGTAGCATATATTGCCCTCTTTCTTCATAGCGAAGGGCGTCTCAACTTGAGACAGTGCACTCTTGCAATTTTCGGCTGTGCTACCTGCAGAGACCTGCTCCCAAAACAGAAAATGAAAGCAACACTGCTCCTCTTACCAGAACACCGCGAGCTTGGCTTGCTTTCTTGAGCTCCTTACCACGAACAAGGCTCTGATACCATGTCAAGATTGTGGAGAGAAGGAAGGAGTCTCACTTGTAGCTTTCTTGCTTGCACAATGGGGGAATACACACAAAGGTGGAGGCTGAAAACAGTTTTCCTCTTCTTAGTTGTGTAAGCCAAAAAGAACTCTCATACAAAGAAATAGAAGAACCCTATATATGGGTCTCAAACCAAACTCAACTAACTAAGGTGGCATACTAACTGAGCCACAAACTAGAGTAGATAAGGATAGCTATCATCTAGCTATTATTCATGGGCGGTGTACCAACCACATCTGCAACTGACAAGTCGGTGATATAAATGCACAACGGTCACCCTGGCATATCACGAGTGGAGCTCGATATCTCAACACTGGGAGCCTCATCATCTTGTCTCCTCTTCTCCTCAACCTGTACCTCAATTCCCTCACAGGTATGCATAGATAGAGTAAGTATCCAGTGATACATTCCAACCAGTCTCTCTCTGTATGCTCTGACTTGCATGAGATAACTTTGATTGTTGCATCTTTTCTCTATGAGTAGTATTCAAGGTAAAAGTCCATAGTGTTTAATTACTCTATGAATTGCACTCAATCTACATGCCATAGGCAAGAAAATCATCAACCCCCTAGCCACATAAGAACTCATCGCATTCATCTCCTCAAGAGTATGCTTCATACCTCCATTCCCAAAAGTAGGTTTCATAGGCAAGCTAGTCTCTGTTAGACATATGTTGTTTTTAGGTCCCCAAAACAACACATTATTTCTCCTTGCTTACTTGAAAAGCTCACAATCCTTGTGCTGATGCTCATGACTATCACACCAAATACATATCTTGACATTATCTCTTCTTGGAGCCACCTGTGTCTATGGCCCTATTCTTTCAGTTATTGTCATTGGCCATATAAGTCTAGAAAAATCAATCCTTAAATCTTTTAAAGTTGGAATTATCTCATCCATATCCTCATTTTTTGAGTAGGTGCAAAAGCTAGTGGTGCATGTCAAGAATCTTGTGGTGGGGGGACTTGTTGAGTTGCTATGCCAAACACACACCATACACATAAGAAAAAGATCACTCAAAAACACAAGACAGGATATGGAGGCCAAAATGTTTTCTTGCTAGTTTCTTATTCTTCTTTCACACATAATAGAATGTATAGAAAGTATAGATAAGATACACCATAAGGAAAGTGGCCTATTAAGTCAAACAGTGCATAACTGACTATATTAATCGACTATCGTTATAACTATGCCAGATGTAGGCAAGTGTAACAAACTAAATATAATAAGCGATAATTCAGTGGCCATGTGAGAATTGTAATAACCACTGACATGCTAAGTGTAGATGTGCAGACCCATCTAACCAAGCAGTCCATCATCAATATCCACACATGTTGAGCTTGCCATCTAAACACTCCCCCTCAAGCTCGACTATATCTCTACAACTCCAAGTAAGATTCAAAATTTTTGAAGCTTCTCTACACCCAATTATTTTGTGAAAATGTTAGGTATCTCATCCTGCATGTTATCATACACGAAGTCACTCTCACCTACAAGTACCTCTTCTCTCATAAAGTGGTAATGCACCTCAATGTGTTTTGTCCTAGTATAGAATACTAGGTTCCTAGCTAACTATATACTACTCATGTTATCATAGTGAATGAAAACTGGACCATCTCCCTAGACATTCAAATCGCCCAATAACTTTTGCAACCATAGCACCTCACATGCTGCCATAGGAGCACCTCTATACTCAATAAAGCAACTGTAGGTTACTTTTTCTACTCTACATAGCTATTGTACTACCAAGGAAAAACATGAATTTTCTTGTAGATCTTTTATTAGTAGAAATGCTACCAGCCCAATCTATATCTATGTATCTAGACACCTATATATCCTTACCTATCTCATAAAGAAGTCCATAATGAAAAATTGACCTATCTTAATATGCATTAACTACATCCAAATGAGCCTTTTTAGGCATCTATATAAACAAAATAATAAGGCCAACAACATAACTCAAAGCTAGCCTTATGATAGTCATGTAAATTAGACTCCCTATTATCCTCCTAAACATAGTAGGATCTTCTATCTCATCCCCAACATCAGCACTCAACTTCACGTTTTGCTCCAATGGCACTAAAAGAGGCTTACAAGTTGTTATACCATACCTGGATAACATATCCAAGCCATACTACCTTTGGGAAACCATCATCACATTTGATCACCTCAATACCAAGAAAGTACCTTAGCTCACATAAATCCTTCATCTCAGATTTCTTCTTCAAAAAGTCCTTGACTTCAACAATCCCATTGCACTATCACCTGTAATAATCAAGTCATCCACTATGATGACCAAATTTACATCTCCCTTTCTTTTATAAAGTGAGTATTCAATATAAAAAATATAAAAGCCAATGTTGACAAGATACTCTCTGATCTTGTCAAACTATGCTCTAGGTGCTTGCTTCAACCTATAGAGCACCTCATTTAACTTATCTATATATGTGGGATGCTCTCTCGGGGAAGTTACTATATATATATCATCTACATCACGTGCGTTCAAGGCCTATTTATAAATATCCTCATCTGCAAATTTTTTCTAAATAAAACATAACCCTTTTCTATTCAATCTGTAAATAACCTCTTTGTATTACACCCTTCTGTATGTAAAATATATATAAAAATGGTATTTTAAAAATACATTATTTTAAACCCACGTGATGCACACATATATTCATGAGTAACTTACTTGAGGATGCTCTAAATCCTCATAACCTATTGGCTACTCCATATACACCTCTTCTTACAACTCACCATGCAAGAAGATATTCTTTACATCCATTTGCTGCAAACTCCAATCTTTGGCTGCTGCCAAAGCAATCACACATCTAATAGTTGTCATCCTAACAACTGGATTGAATGTCTCTTCATAATCTATGCCCTATGTTTGAGCATAGCCTTTTACAACTAACCTAGCCCTATCTCCATGAATAGAACCATCTGTATTATTCTTAATTTTGTAGACCCACTTACATCCAATAGCTTTCTTGCCCTTTAGCAATGGTAGTAGATCCCAAGTCTTATTGGCTTCTAATGCAACCATTTCCTCACTTCATCCATTGATGCATTCTAATCAGCATAACCAATAATATCCTTAAAAAAAGTGGGCTCAACATCCTCAACCACATTTACCATAAAAGCATAATGGTGAGCTGCATAACATTTAATTAATAGGGCAACCTATGTACCGTTGGATCACTCAATGGACCCTTTATATTACCATATGCTCTCTGTACACTTGGTGTCCTGACGGAGGGAGTACCAAGCTCATCATCCATTAGAATCTCTATCAAATCCCAAATGACTAGTAGATGTATCATTACCATCTGACACTTTTTTCTACCCCTTTTTTTACCTGCAATACTTGTAGATGCACCTGAAGATGTGTGGCTACTCCTTAGTCTTCCACCAAGGGCTACCTGTAGATGTAGTATCAAATGATGTTTCTTGTCCACTAAGGCTCCATGATTCTTGATTTATTTTTCTACACATAACTATCATGATTATCATAATCATTTAATGCATCAGCACTAGATGCATACCAACTACTCATCTCATAAAAAATAACATCCATGCTCACTTTGAACTCACCTATAGTAGGGTTATAACAACAACATCCTTTCTACTCTAAAGAGTATCCAATAAAAATACATTTTTCAATCTTTGGATCAATCTTCTTTCACATCTCATCTAGCACATGAATATACGTAGTACAACCAAACACTTTCAAGTATGACACATCTGGCTTATTGCCTTAGGGATCATCCCATGAACTATAACTATGGGAGTTTTATTCATAATATAGAAAATAGTATGAACAACTTCATATCAAAAATATTTTGGCATATTCTTTTTTGTCCTCAATGCCCATGCAACTTTTGCAATATTCCTATTTTTCTTTCTACAACACCATTTTGCTTTAGGATATACCTTGAACTCATTAGAGAGGTACTCTCCCTCTCCATATGACCTTAAGCACTTAACTTTCAAGTATGTTCCCATTTCAACAGCCTTGAATGTTTTGAGGCACTCAAATACATCACTCTTTTCCTTCATGAAATATATCCATAACTTTTTTGAACAATCATCAATAAATGTGACAAAACATTTGCTGGCACCAAGAGATATGTTTTGTGTAGGCCTCCAAACATCTATATGTACAATGTCAAGTATATTCCTACTTACATCTCTATCATGGGAAAATTTTTGTCTTTCTTGCTTTCCAAATTGAATGCTTCACATATTTTATGAAATCTTGCAACTCTAAAAATAGGCAACCATGTAATCCACCCTTTGGACTATATTAATTTCAGCCTCAGGACATTTTCATATCCAATATATTTATGCCATATTTCAATGATGTAACCACTTCTTTTCCTTTAGCATACATAGTAACATTTATGGCAAGAATTACAACATCTAAAGTGAACATGCGGCCAACTCTACTTCCTTTTGTGTTTAACCTGCATTTATCATCAAAGTCTTCTATAAAAACCCCTTTTGTATTAAATCAAACCTCCAATCCTTTCTCTACCATTTGGCCAATACACACTAAATTATTTGTCATTAATGGCACATTTAATACATTTGATAAACTCTTTGTCCCAGCCAACCATCATACAAGGATAAGGGAACTTTTTCAATATGTAAAATTTGGTGGCATGAATCATCGCCCATTTGTAGATAACCTAGATTTTGTAAAACTTGCACCTCTCCAAACCATTCACACAACTTAGATGCACCTAAATTAACATACGATATATCATCATGTATCCATTTTCCTATAGTAGCATTCATCATATGTTGCATAACAAACAGATGCTCATTTTTGTCTTCCTTCTATCATGAGGAACACATAGTTTTCTTGTTATAATTTATTATGATGGATCTCATCCTTCTTAGCATAACAATGGGTTATAATGTGATTTGTTTTTCCACAATTATGAAAAATACTACTAGAATTTCTAGAGACCTTGTTCTACCATCCACCTCTTCCCTATAGAGCTTTCCTTGCCTCTAAAGTTTCCATGGCCTTTAGAAATCTATATTTCATCAAACTGTTGATTTAACCTATTTTGTGGGTTATCACTAGTATGTCCCATACCATGGCCTCTTGAAGAGGATCTACCACATCCCCTTTCTAAACTTGAGTAAAATGCTTGAAATTGTCCATCACGTTTTTTAGATAGCTCACCCTATATATTGATCCCCTTGATGATCATGAGAGAGACCAACTCATCAAAAACTAGAAATTATTTTTGTGTAGATACATAAGTGACAAATGATTTTCAGTCCTTCTCATTATTAAGGCCACCCAATGTAGATAAAACTAAATCATAATCATGAATCATTGTATCAATAGCTACCAAGGCATATGAAATGCTTCTCACTTTCAAAACATATTCACTTACAAGCATCTTTCCTTTCTTCAAGGTGTTCAACTCTTGCTTGAGTTGAATCTTCCATGCCTTTGTGTTAACTAAAAATATATTCTCAAAGATTATCCAAGTTACATGTGAAGTTTCTCCATAGTACCATCAATGACTATAGATAGTTAATATATCACCTCTTTGTATTTTGCATTCCATTCTTTCCATGCCTTTTATTCATCTGCAATTGTAGGGTCACTTAACTCTAGCTCCTTTTTTTCACTTGAAACAAACTTGAAGAGGCTTTTTTCAATAAAATTATCACACAGAACTTCCATGATGGGTATTCATTCTTGTATATCTTCTCAATGATGGGGTTTTCATTATTCTTTGCCATTATCACAAAATTGATACAAAATAGCAAGCGAGTCTTCTACAACCTTTCACAATAACTGCACAACAATACACTATGAAGTATTTTTCATTGACTGCTCAATAGTACATATAATCTATAATTTTTTTGCAAATAAAACTTGTGTTTGCTTCCTAGAAAACACCTCATAAATTATATATTCAAAATTTGTAACTTACATACTTACTTTCGATCAATACAACTAAAATCACAATATATCCAAAAACTATTGTTCTCAATCTTATGGGTCTAAAACGGGGCCTAAATGGCCTTGGATGGCTAAAAAAGCAGCAACAAGTAAGTCCCAAAGGGCTGGCTTGCAGAATATATAGTGCTTTGCTTATATACCAAATCTCATAGCAATATGAGATTTTTGCTTCGCCCCCTGCTTGTGTTGCCTCCATAGGCTCTATCCAAGAGAAAGAGTGAAGGAATGGAAGAGCTTCTTACCTGTTCCTTGTTTGCTTGAATCATTGCTTCTTCTCCGTCACTTCAATCTTTAAAACTAGCCTCTCTTAGTGGTGCCTCTTTAATATCATGTCAAGAATCATGTGATGGGGGGGACTTGCTTAAGCTACTGCGCCAAACACATACTATACACACAAGAGGCTCACTTTAGAACACAATAAGAGAGGTGGACACCAATTTTTTTTTTTGCTAGTTTCTTCTTTTTCTTTCACACACAATAAAATTTACACAAAGTATAAATAAGATACAACATAAATGAAAGTGACTTACTAAGTTAAATAGTGCATAACTGACTATACTAATCAAGTGGTGCTATAACTATGCCAATTGTAGGTAGGTACAAAAAACTAAATATAATAAGTGATAAGTTAGTGACCATGTAAGGATTGTAATGACCACTGATATGCAAAGTTTAGATGTGTAGATCCATCTAGCTAGGTGGTCCATCATCAATGTCCATACATGTTGAGCTTGCCATCTCAACTCTGCAATCATATGTATAGGCATTGGCATTAGCATAGGTATAGAGAGGAATGTAGGCATAGGAGTAGTAGGCAAGTAAGGTATAGTAAGAGCAGTTGTAGGTACAGTGAAGGGAGGTATAGTAGTAGATATAGATAAAGAGACAAGAGCTAAGGATGGAGTAGTAGAAGACATGGTAGTAGGAGTAATCATAGGTGACACAATACCATTCTGTAGCTATGACTTCCACATCTGTCACTTTAGCAAAGGGTGATAGTTTCCTTCACATCATGCTAATCGGTCTTCAATCCCACATGCTACCTGTTGTTGTCCAAAAGATCTCCTAGTTGCAGTTGTAGCACATGATCCATCACTTGTAAGAATCCACCTTCAAAGGGCTCTAAGATTGCTTGATTTGAAATATCCATCTCATTAAACATGGACTCAAGATCTGGTAGAAGCTTAGTCGCTACCTTAGGGAAGCTTTTGGCATTATCCTACACTTGAGGTCCTAGTTTGTGTACAAGGGAAGTGTTGTGGGTGTGACTTAGACAGGTCACGCGAGCACAAACTCGCTAGGTGTATCATTCCCTTGATGTGTCCTAACTGTGAAGTGGGGGGACAACCAGGGCTAGGGGTAGGCACCCAGTGACTAAGGCCTTAGGGAAGTTACTATATGTATATCCTCTACATCGCATGCGTTCAAGACCTATTTATAAATATCCTTATTTATGATTTTTTAAATAAAACATAATAATTTTCTATTCAATCTATAAATAATCCATTTATATCACACCCTTCTATATGTAAAAAAGTATAAAAATAGTATTTTAAAAATATCTTATTTTGAACCCACATGATGCACACATATATTCATGAGTAACTTCCTTGAGGACCGAGGCTACATCATACATATCTAGCTTGAGAATCCCTAGGTGTAGTGGTTGTGGCACTCTGATATTACATGGGAAAGCTCATTTTTCCTTTCCTTTGGCTTTGTGTGGGTCTTTTCTTTGTTTTCTCTTTTCTTTTTCTTTTGACCACATGATCAAATCTTGTCCCCTTACTTGAAAGTGGAGTCTACCCTAATTACTATATAGGTTGGCTTTCCAAGTCCCACTTTGAAGCATGGTTAAGATTTAGCCACATGGCCAAATATCTACCCCTTATTTGAAAGTGGGACTTGGGAGATTTCCAAGTTCTATAATATGATGTTTTTTGGAGATACATTGGGAGGGAGCACACGAGACATCATCATGATGCTCTTCAGTAGTTACATTTTGAGGGGGCATAAGAGATTTTCCAAGGAATGCATGGCTTGGCATGTAGCCCTTTTCTCTTCTGATTGTCCTTGTGGCCACAGAGGGGGACTTGGTTCCTACACTCATTCTTTCTCTTATTGATCTCATTCGAAATCAGGTCCTTCTTCCTAGAATAGCTCCAGTGGCTCCTATTGAGGTGGCTGCATTTGTTGTTCTGGCTCCCCAAGCCCTAGCAAGGAGAGTTCCTATGTGGTTAATCCAGTTGAGATTAGGTGAGCACATCGCTCCTCTACTCCCAAGCCACGTGCTAGGCTTGGGTGTTGTGGCATGGAGTCTATAATGCAGTGCCCTCCTTGTTAGCTCTATTTTCTTTTTAGTTGTTGCAATGTCCCTTCTCCTCTCGACTGTTTGACATTCAATGCTATCTCAAGAATGCATGTTCTTGCTCCAACATTCATGTCTTGATAGCATGCCTTTGCTTTCCACCAGGAGGCGTGCACTTTTGAAATGGGCTAGCTTGTAAGCTAAATCTTTGATTCTATTCTCGCTAGAGCAATCTCATCCTCCTCCTATTGCCTTAGTCATTCTTCCTCCTCTTCTTTCCTTTTCCTGTGCTCTTCTTCTAGTCTCTTCAATTCCTCCTTCACACTTTGCAGCTCTATGTTTTTGTTGGAGGTGGATCGAGTTCCTCTTATGGGGATTTTGAGAGTGAGCTTTTTCATCTCCCCTTGGCTTGACAAGTTTGAGCCTTGCTATCTCATTGCCCTCTTGCTCGAGGCTTCTTACTGTTGAGATGGTTGGTCATTCTCATTTTCATTAGTAACTCTCTCCATGTTGTCATGTTATTCCTTGTTGACTTCGTCTTCCATGTGTTCTCCTACTGAAAGTGAGATGGTTGGCCTTGTTGGGGTGGAAGAGCGATGCTCCTCTCGGATTGGTGACGGCTTCGAGGTCTCCATTGCTACTTCTCTTTCCACCTCCCCTAGTTCTTCTTGAATGGTGGCAGTTAACACTCTACCAAAGCCTATAGTGAAAGCCTTAGAGGCAAGGTTGTTTCTTCTCGGACTCCGTTGTGGTAGACGAAGACTCCCCTTCTGCCACCCTTCATGCTGGCTAGTACCTTTGCCGATGCTTGTATTGTCTTCCGAGACATAGGTGCTCCAATTTAACTTGTCCAAGGAATTGGATGGAAGACTCTCTAGCAATTGTATGCCTATTTTGTTCATGAGAGCATGAGAGCAAAATTTTGATGCTGAGAAGTGCTTAAAAATAGCTAAAAATTACGAATATCAAGGGAAAAATATTCAACGTCAAAGGCGGCGGCTCGATCTAGGACGATTTTAAGCGCCAAAGTGCTTTAAAGGCGCGCGAGCGACACTTGTTGATTTTTCATAATTTTTCAGACTGTCATGCGGGTTGACAAGAGTTACCAGCCAATGCGGGATGTCGAGCCGGACACTCAATTCGGAGTCCGGACGGGGAAGGAGCCAAGAAACCGGGCAAGATACGAAAAGGTGGACATTGGAGTGGCCAAATGCAAGTGACCCTTGGGGGGGGACATGCAACATTTTATGCCAAACCAAATCATGGCATTTCTTGGAGGCACAAAACGTGGGGAGAGGGCGCCATCAGAGAGCGCCGAAAATTGCGCTTGGAAGATGGAGGAGGATCATGCAACCTCAATACAACCATACCAATTGATCATTGCCCTTCAATCCCCCCTGGATGCTGATCATTTGGTCGTGCTTCGCTCCTCCGATGGTGGTCTCTATGAAGATCTTTGATTTCAATCTTTCTCTCTCCTCCCTCTCTCTCTTCTAAGGGCAGATTCATGTGGTGAAGAAGAAGAAGAAGAATGGATGATGGATGCTTGTCCAATGAAGACCGGATTGCTCCGTGGATCAAGAGGAATGAAGATTGATGATTGTGGACTGTCATGAGCATTAATGGCTGCTAAAAATCAGTCCGGAGACATGGCAAATAAAAACCCGTAACCCTCAAAAAACGGTAATTCCATTTTTACAAAGGAAATTGATGTTTTATGCAATTTGCTTCATGAATATTTGTTCCCATGGGATGATTATGCATTATGATGTTGCTTGCTATGAGTTTGATCAGTTTATGCTTAGAAAATCAGAAAATCATAAGTGTTGTGATTGAAATTAATGGTGTAAAACCTGTAAAACATACGAAATAGGGGGAAATTGGGTGTTTTTTATATATAAATGGAAAATATAATAAGATGCACCAATTAAATTTGTGTTTTTGCTGCAAATGAACCTAAGGGCCACAGCCCACAACTCATTTTGTATTTTCAGTTATTTAATATTACAAAAAATACAAGAAAAATAGGAAAAATGGAAAAAAATAAGGGAAAAATGGATTTTGAGTGCCGAAAATTAAGAAAAAATAAAAACCATGTTTGTGTATATAGGGGGTCTGAAGTATATGGTTTAGCCTCAGTTCAGCCCTACCTTTATGTTTTAGTGAGTTTTTATTGCTTTTCATACAATAAAAACATGGAAAATATTACCCTAAACCTATGCACCATGCACGATCTAAATGGGTGAGGGGGTAGAGTGTATAAAAGGTGTTTAAATGCTGAATGAAATGATGAAAAGCTTGTTGGTTTTTATGCATACCATTTAGGTTGGTTGATAATTAAAAATTAAGAACCTAGTAGCACGAGGGTTTCTCGGTGCTAGGTTCATGCAACGCCGTATACCAGCGATAGTCAAAATCATTGAAAGAATGTTTTTGCACTAAGCACAATGCTGATTTTTCTTGTTTGAGAACGTGGGCATTCACTACTTGCATAAATCATAAAGAAACTTAAAGATATCAGACAATACCTCCTAGATGCATAGCACCTGTATTCTCTAGATCGTGACCAACGTTGAGTGAGAGACAGGTTATCCCAAGCTGTAAGATAGGCGTTGGGTCTAGGGGAAAGGAAGTGAGGAAAATGGTACATTCTTGGATACAATTAATTGGTACCTTGAGTGGAAATATGTGTGAAGTGTTATATATGTTTTGTGACGCATCGAGGGGCCAATCCCCAAGGTGTAGGAGAGTTGCAGTGAGGTAGCGGCAGTCAGCCGTGGGAGGACCTCCTATGGTTGTGCTTCATGCTATTTGGCAATATAGTTTGGGATCTCCCTCTGAGGAGTGTTAATTGGTTTAGAGTTGGACTACGAGACGTGATACAAACAGAAGATGTTTAGTAAGGCAATGTATGATGTATGTGTCATCAATGCTCCTGGCCACGAGGCCGTGGGGTTGTTGAGCGCATGATAGAGGTCCGGCTAGTGCATGAGCCAGTGATGGCCCGTTTTAGGTCCCATTAGTGGTGGTTTTCGGATTTAGGGTTTCTAGGGACCAAAAGGAAGTTGGTTTATGTCCTCTGACAAGGACCGTCAAGCCGAAATCCAAAAAGCCGAACGTGCTGAGAGGGCTAGGCGGTGGTTAGAGATCATAAGCCGTTATTCTCCTCAAAGAAGTAGTCCAATATGTATACGAAGCAGTGGTCTTAGTCACCTAACTGCTCCACCTATTCCATTAGGGGCAGGAGAAAGCATAAGTTCTTCCTCTTCTCCACCAAGTTTACCCACTTGAAGTGGGGGTGTAAATCCGTCATTTCAAGCTCTTATTGCTAATCCGATAGTCACCATGGCACAGCCTATTGCGATTCCTGCAGGGATGCCAGATTTACCAGCCTTAGGAGTTCCCTTGCCCATTTTTAATGGGTTAGCGGAAGAGGATGCAGAATTTCACATTTGTGAATTTTAGAGATTGATGTTCAATTATCGCATCCAAGACGAGGGACATCTCATGATGTTCTTCAATATGACGTTAAAAGGAAGGGCTGCGGTTTGGTATCACAGCATTAAGTCTGGAACCATAACCACCATTGATCAATTTTATGCAGCTTTCCGAGCGGAATATGCCCCTGAAAGAGGTAGCCAATATTGGTTGCGGGTCTTGAATGTGACACGTCAAGATTCTCACGAGAACGTGAAAGCATATGCCAAGAAGTTGAAGAAAGTATTCCGTAAGTTGCAAACTTACATTCCTATTCCACCAGCTGCCCAATTGCAATACTTTTTGCATGGGTTGGACTTTAATATCCAAGTACAATTGAGCAGTGTGGCCTTAGCAGATATAGATATCGCTATTACGTAGGCAGAGTGAGTAGAAGCACGATTACAAATGGCCTACTCCTCTCGAATGAATGTTAATGGGGGATTAGTGCCTAATAGCAATCCAGCATTGACGAATGGAAGTCAAGGGATGCCCATGACTAACCCTGTTTGGGAGAGGGAGTATGGTTTCGAATGTACTTTTATTACCGGCTCCTCCCAGTGTGACTATGCCCATGGCAAGTCAGTTGGCTCCATCAAATGTTGGAGGGCAAGTTTCAAATTCTAACATTGTTCCTGTGGATCAACAGCCAATGCCAAATCAGATTGTCAAGCCAATGGAACGACGGGTTGATGATCGAGGCTACGAGTCGAGTGCATCTAATGTCCTTGGTGAAGTCAAGGATATGATGAAGCATTATACCGATATGATCTCTGAGAAATATCGACAAATAGCCGTCAACGTTAATTTCTTGAAGAAGCAACAAAATCTAATAGGGAGTCGACGCCCTGAAGAGGGTGGACCCTCTAGATTTAGTTGTAAATGGTGTGGTGGACAGCACTTCTCGAGAAACTGTCCAAATGTGAAATGTGACATTTGTGGGAAGTCAGGCCATCTAGCTGCTACCTGTTGGAGTAAGATTATTTCTCTCCAACAAGGGAGTAAACAGCCGGGCCCTGTGAATCATAGAGCTCAAGGAAATAACTTGCAGCAGAATGATGCACCTAGGCAAATATTGCAAAGGGAAAAAACAAATATAGAAGAGTTGCCACAAGGCAACGGAGTCAGCTTTATTGAGGTTGTACGAGTTAATGATGCTGAAACCTCTAACTTAAGAGCCGTGACAAGAGGCCAAAAGGCTAAAGAGGTTGACAAAGATAAGGAAAAACCGGTTGAGGCAAACCCTAAACAAGGGGATAAGGGGACGCAAGTCCAAAGTCCTAGTATAGAAGGGGAACCGCTAAAGCCGGTTGATAGAAAAGGCGACCCTAAGAAGGATGAGGAGATGCCAAGAAAGAAGGCAAGAGCTAAGAAAGAAGCACCAAAACTGGTCCAAAGACCAAAAGAGAGGATGCTTTGGCGAGAAAAGAGAGCTTTGGCTACTTATCACGACTTTGATTTAGCGAGTTCTCTTTGTGAAGTTAAACCAGATGTGAACCTCTTGCAATTGATCAAATTATCTCCAGGGATACACAAGGAATTTAAGAAGATCCTGCGTATCGGGTACATTGTAGAACCCTTGGGCATAGCACGAGTAGGGGAAGATTGGTTTGACCATGTTGAAAAGAATTGCCCTAGGGTTCCAGCTTATGTGGATGGAATATTAGTGGAACATGCCATTGTAGACACTGGATCCTCCATCAACATCATGAGTTCAGAGTTGATGGAGAGGTTGGGTCTAGGCATTCAGAAAGACAGCTCCACCCTTCTGAGAATGGCTGATGATAGTCTAAGACAACCAGAAGGTTGCATTACTAAGGTCCATGTTACAGTTGCAAGTGTAGAATGCTTCTTGGACTTTAGGGTGATAAGATTTGCAGGACATCCTAGCTATCGAGTTTTGCTAGGTAGGCCTTGGATCTTACGAACAGACTGTCAAGTCGATATACCCACGGGTCGAGTGGTTCTAGGTAGAGGTGCTAATCGAGTAATAGTTGATGCTTATCTTGAGTCTCCTCAAAGTGAGAGAGCTCCTTTATCTTCTACAGAATTAGAGATAGTAGACGATCCATCTGGTAGTGAGACGTCATCTAGTGATGAATCTAAAGAGGGGTCCACTACAGAGGATATCTATCAGATAACTCTAAATGAGCCGATAGAGCCTCAAGATAGGATAAGAGATTCGGATGTGATTGAGTTGGACCTTGGTACGCCGACTGATTTGCGGCCAATTAAATTAGCTTCTATGCTCAGTTCAGCAGAAAGGGAGGACTATGTGTCCCTAATTCAAGAATTCTGCGATATCTTTGCTTGGAGTTATGATGAGCTGAGAGGTATCCCTCCCAGCTTGGCTGTTCATACTATTCCTGTAAAAGATGGCAGTCGTCTTGTGCATCAAAAAGTAAGGCATGTGCCTTTTGAATTGAGGGATGGGCTGTTTGAGGAGTTACAGAAGCTAAGGAAAGCTGGTTTGGTATTCCGTGTTCAGCACACAGAATGGTGTTCACCAGTTGTTATCAGGAAGAAGAAAAACAACCAGATCCGACTATGTGTGGATTTTAGAGAGATGAATAAGTAGACGGTTAAAGATTACTACACGTTGCCGTTCATTGACCAGATTTTGGATCAATTAGCAGGTAGGGAAGTGTATACGTTTATGGATTGCTTTGCAAGATATAACCAGATGGCAATTGCAGAAGAAGACAAGTTGAAAACAACTTTTATTACGGTCTTTGGTACTTTTGCGTACCATGTGATGGCCTTTGGTTTATGCAATGCACCTGGATCGTGGCAACGAACAGCAGACAAGACCTTTGGTGACATCTCCCCAGATGAGTTGAAAGTATTTATTGATGACCTGGGGGCAGCCACTGTAAGGGAAAGGATGTTGATTATTTTGAGAAAGTGCTTTGAGCGCTGCAGACAATTTTGTATCGCTCTTAACCCACAGAAGTGTGTTTTCGGAGTGCCTTATGGGCTATTGCTGGGCCATGTGGTCAGTTTAGTAGGGATAGCAACTGACCCTGAAAAGATCAAGGTCATAGTCGCTATGAGTCCGCCACGTACTCCAAAAGAGGTTCATATCTTTCTGTCGTCGATAGGGTACTATCGAAGGTTTATCAATGCCCTGGCAGAAAGAACGTTTCCATTAACGAATTTATTATCCTATAATTGTCTATTTGCATGGAGTGATGCTTGCAAAGTATCATTTGAAGATGTGAAACAAGAGCTAGTGAAAGCACCCGTTTTAAAAGCACCTAAAAGAGGAGAGGTGTTCTATATATTTTCAGCAGCCACTATGTATAGCATCAGCTGCTGCTGTTTAGCCCAAATTTGGGAGGAAAAGTGGTATCATCCGATAGCTTTTGCTAGTCGAAAACTGGGCATTTCCGAGATCAATTATACCTACATGGAGAAGTTGTGTCTTGCGATGGTCTTTGGGACTAAGAAATTCAGGCACTACATTCTTTATGAGAAGGTAGTATTCTATATTAAGGCGGAAGGGCTTAGATTTCTTATGAACAAGCTGTAGCCGCCCGATCGTTTGGAAAAGTGGTTAATCACTTTGTAGGAGTTTGATTATGAGATTAAGAGTAAGCCACCGAGGTTGCAGGGTATTGTGGAATGCCTTGTGGATTTTGGGGAGCCGAAAGAGACTTTGGTTGAAGGAAGCGATATTGAGGAAATGTTTAAAATTGATACAGCTTCTATCCCATCTTGGTATGCTGCTATTACACACTATCTATCAACAGGAGATACGGGAGTTGGTTTGTCCAAGTCTGAAAAAAGGAAAATCAAACAATAGGCTTTGAAGTTTTCCTTAATCGCAGGGATACTATATCGACAAGGTGTTGATGATATCTACCGCCGATGTGTGATGCCTGACGAGGTTCCTTTTATCTTGGAGTAGTGTCACGACTTTGCATGTGGAGGGCACTTTGCGGGATGGTTGACAGTGCAGAAAGCTTTATGAGATGGATATTGGTGGCCGTCCATCTTCCAAGATTCTTTTGAGTATGTTAAGAAATGTGATACATGTCAAAGACATGATAGTAGAGAGAATAGAAAACGCCCACTTACGCCTATCATGGCTATTCTTCCGTTTGAGAAGTGGGGCATTGATTTTGTGGGTCCTATTACCCCGTCGTCTACTACCCAAAAGAGGTATATTATAGTAGCCACTAATTATTTTACAAAATGGTCAGAAGTGTAGGCGACGAGGCAAGACAATGCAAAAGAGACTGCAAGTTTCCTGTTAGAGCAGATTATCTGCCGCTTTGGTCCATCGAGAGAATTGGTGTTGGACCGTGGAACCCATTTTCTGAATAAGGTGATCAAAAGCTTGACAGAAGCTTGGCAAATCAAGCACAATAAAATGACTCCTTATAATTCGCAAGCAAACAAACAAGTTGAAAGTACTAATAAGTAGCTTGTGGGGATCTTGTCTAAGATAGTCTCTGAGAAGAAACGAGACTGGGACAGGAAGTTGTATGTGGCAATATGGGCGTATAATACCACGTTCAAGCGAGCTACCGGCCATACTCCATTCAAATTGGTTTACGAGGAAGAGTATGTGTTACCCCTTGAAATCAAATTGCCAACCATACGGTTTGCAATTAACCATTATTTGGGAGATAAGGATTCCCTTTTTGAACGTTTCACGACTATAGCCCACCTGGATGAGCTAAAATTGCAGAGCTTATTACACTAGGAGGTAGCCAAGCGTCAGATGAAGCAGTTGCATGACCTTAGAGTGAAGAAAGATACCTTTAAAAAAGGGAAATTAGTCCTCTATTATGATGCGCGTAGGGAGTTGTTTCCAGGGAAGCTGGAACCTAAATGGGATGGCCCCTACAAGATTGTCAGGTTAGGGAAAAATAGGTCTACGACTCTATTAGCTGATCTACAGGGAGTAGAGTTTAAGAATAAGGTTAATCTTAATAAGATTAAACCTTATTATTTCTAAGTATGCTAATATAGAGAAATGCATTGCAGGTCCATGCGGGGAATGATCTGAGACCTGCAGAAAAGAGCTTAAGTTGGTTGATGGGTCGGTTAATCCCTTATTTGGAGCACCCATGTCTGGAGCAGAGATACCATCAGGGGAAACTCATTTGGTGGAGCAAAGGATACAAAGTGATTGAGCAAGAAGACGGAACCTTTGTGTGGGAGATTAAAGTCTTCTGCCACCCATCACTGCTTACGATTGTTGACGAGCCCTGTGGAGTTTAATGAAGAAGGTGGGATGGAGCCGTCGGTTCATCCTTTGAACATGCTAAACTTTGATGACCATAATTACGAATAGAGGAGTTCGTGATGGCCAGCTGTATAGACCCATTATGGACGTATACATTATATTTTGATGGAGCATCCAGGGGCCCTAATAAAAAAGGAAGTGTTGGAGTAGTAATCCAAGACCCCCGACGTAGAGTTACGATGAAGTTAGTTGCTTATCTCGAGGTAGGATTCACTAACAATATGGCCGAGTATAAAGCCTTGATTATGGGACTACATATTGCCAAACAAGGTGGTATTCGTCAGTTGTTAGTAAAAGGGGATTTCCAGTTGATCCTGAATCAGCTAGATGGGACGTACACAGTGCGGAATCCCATTCTTTGTATGTATCATCGGACTGCTATGACCCTACTTGAGGAGTTTGAGAGAGTGTCTTTTCAGTGATTCCACGTTACTGGAATCAGTTTGCAGATTCATTGGCAAATCTTGCTTATGAGGAAGACCTCTTCTTTAATTGTGGTCCTAGTTTGGATATTGTGATCAATGATGAAACAGGACCCGGTCGCTTGTGGGGTATGTTATCAGAACATGCAATATATGGCAGACGATGATTGATATGGGTGATGCAAAGAGTAGTCGAGACCAATCTACCGTTATTATCTTGGACCCATAGGCTAATTAGACAACATGTTATGCGTACGCCTCTTGCTATCTATGCAGGAGGGATGGGTCATAACCTTATGCATTTAGTTTAGGGCTACGAGCCATGTGGTTTTCCTCCTTGGAAAGGAGTCTATTATTGTATATCTGGATTCTTCCAGGGAGGGATGTGCAGGTGCTATTTTGTTTTATTTCATTAGGCCAAGAGGGCCGATTAAGTTTGGTAGTGAAGTGCTTTATTTCATTAGGCCAAGAGGGCCCATTGTCTGTTTAGTGCAGGTGCGGTTAATGGTTTCTCATTTTAGTTTTGTGCTAGACAGGTTTGAAGAAGAGCTTGGAAAGAGCCTTTTGTTGCGCGGAAGCTTCTCGTGGCCCTATCCAGGTGATATCTTTCCTTTATGAGTACTGTGGTTTTTATGCTATATGTGTTCATGTACTTGTTAAGGGGGGTTTTCGGTTCTTATTGGGGACCCGCGACCAAGGCATGAAGTCCCAGGTTTAGGTTCAGTATGTTTGAGGGAGGTCTGAGTAGTCGTTGCCTCCTGTAAAGACATTGTCAGGCATTGAAAGACCTGTTTTAGAAGGAAGTCCTAGTGACCCTCTTCTGCTAGCCTGCTAGGCAGCCGTTCTAGGAGTTCTTGTTAGTTGTGAGGCAGTTAGAGAAGTCTGCCAGAAAAAAATAAAGATGATCAAGGAAAAAAAAACCATGAATATCTTAAAGAAGATAAAGATATACGAAGGTGTGTAAAAAGGGGTTCCAACCCCTATAAACAGAAAAGAAAGGAAAAATCTATAAGCAGTTGTTCATTGCCTTGTGAGGGCCTGGTAGGTTCCTGGGGATGAGTCAGACACGGGGCCGATGCCTTGTCTTCCTAGGGGTGGCATCTTGCTAGAAAAGAAGAAATTCAGGAAGGTTGGAGCGAAAATAAAAGTGAGCGTTAGAAAAGGATTAGGTGTCGCCTTGCGAGGGCTTGGTAGGTTCTTGGGTACCGAGACAGGACCTGAGGCCGATGCCCTGTTCTCCTTGGGTCACTACGCTCAGCTCCCTCCTTTTTACATGCCCGAGTATGAAAATCATAAAAACCTTAAAAGAAGAAATGTGCTAAAAGAAAATACTTCTTGATCAGGCTATAGGAGTCCTCGCCTAGTAGGAGCTCCTAGTCGTGTTGTCCTTAGTTAGGTAGGTAGTTCAGACCACCACTTAGGGCAACCTCTTTGCTAGTTCTTTTTAGTTTGGCCGTGTTGGAGCAGTCGGTTAGTGACTAGCTTCGAAACTTTTATCAGATTATGCTAGGCCTACTCCTTGTGGATGTCATGCCTTGGTTATGTCAGGGGGTAGGGTGAGCATTGTGATGTGTTTAATATGTATCTACATTGTATCAGCTTGATGCTTCCTTTGGTTGTTTTGTGCAGATCTATTGTGGGATTCAACGGGCTGAGTCACCCTATCCCGTGGTCGCCAATGAGAGCGGAATTTTGATGCCGAGAAGTGCTTAAAAATAGCTAAAAATTACGAATATCAAGGGAAAAATATTCAACGTCAAAGGCGGCGGCTCGATCTAGGACGATTTTAAGCGCCAAAGTGCTTTAAAGGCGCTCAAGCGACACTTGTTGATTTTTCACAATTTTTCAAACTGTCGTGCAGGTTGAAAAGAGTTACCGGCCAATGCGGGATGCCGAGTCGGATGCCCAGGATTTTTCAGAGCTCAATTCGGAGTCTGGACGGGGAAGGAGCCAAGAAACCAGGCAAGATACGAAAAGGTGGACATTGGAGTGGCCAAATGCAAGTAACCCTTGGGGGGGGACATGCAACATTTTATGCCAAACCAAATCATGGCATTTCTTGGAGGCACAAAACGTGGGGAGAGGGCGCCATCAGAGAGCGCTGAAAATTGCGCTTGGAAGATGGAGGAGGATCATGCAACCTCAATACAACCATACCAATTGATCATTGCCCTTCAATCCCCCCTGGATGCTGATCATTTCGCCGTGCTTCACTCCTCCGATGGTGGTCTCTATGAAGATCTCTGATTTCAGTCTTTCTCTCTCCTCCCTCTCTCTCTTCTAAGGGTAGATTCATGTGGTGAAGAAGAAGAAGAAGAATGGATGATGGATGCTTGTCCAATGAAGACCGGATTGCTCCGTGGTTCAAGAGGAATGAAGATTGCTAATTGTGGACTGTCATGAGCATTAATGGCTGCTGGAAATCAGTCCCAAGACATGGCAAATAAAAACCTGCAACCCGCAAAGAACGGTAATTCTATTTTTACAAAGGAAATTGATGTTTTATGCAATTTGCTTCATGAATATTTGTTCCCATGGGATGATTATGCATTATGATGTTTCTTGCTATGAGTTTTATCAGTTTATGCTCAGAAAATTAGAAAATCATAAGTGTTATGATTGAAATTAATGGTATAAAACCCGTAAAACACGTCTCACAATGTACTTTGGGATCTCCCTCTGAGGAGTGTTAATTGGGTTAGAGTTGGACTACGAGACGTGATACAAATGCAAGATGTTTAGTACGGCAATGTATGATGTATGTGTCATCAACGCTCTTGGTCGTGAGGCCGTGGGGTTATTGAGCGCATGATAAAGGTCCGGCTAGTACATGAGCCAGTGCTGGTCCGTTTTAGGTCCCATCAGAGCATTATATCTCTGGCTTGAGAAAAGGGTGTGGACTATTTTAGCCTATAGATGAATGGTGGGGTGCTTGATGGCCACAATGCCAATGTTCCTTCTTACATTGAAAGTTCTTAGGAATTTTGTGCATCTGCCATGGTCTATTTTCTGGAAAACCTTCTCCATGTATCTGTGGAGATTGCATTGGTTGACTATTAGTCTCACAGCATCTTCCTTATTCACTAGCTCTCTCAAATTGCTACTGCTGCATTATTTTAGCTAGTTGTTGACTTATGTTTTAGGGGCCAATCAATACTTGTTGTACTCTTCCTCTGAGAATGAGAGTTGGCATGGCATCTCAAGTTTCTATTATGGCACAACAGTTTACAATTAGCTCCTTTGAGAGTAATTTTTGCAAAAAAGAAAAAAAGTTTAAGATCAAACATTATGGAATGGTGTGATGTTCCAGTAAACAATGGAAACCTCTTATATTTCAAGCAATCCACACATTCCAAGCACGAATTCCATAAAAGACTTTCTTCAAGTACAAGTTTCCTTTATTTGTCCTTTTTTGTTTTTGAAATTTTATTTGAAGTTCTAAAGTTCAAGTCATGTTTTCTTTTCCACCTTACCTCCTCCCCTTGGGAATGATGAAAAGCCTTACTAGGTTTAGAGGATGAAGGGTTAAGAGCATGAAGCACTTGCTCATGGTGCTTTATTTCTTCATGAGCCAAGCATAGAACTGTGGGTTACACTCTAAGTGGACATGATTGTCCATGTTTTGAGGCCTAATTCCTAGTTGCATAATGTAAGTCAGGACATCGTTTAGGAAGTTTCTAGAGTTCATTCTACTAGCAACATGTAATTCTTCCTCAGTCATCAAGAGTCAATACAATAAGGGATGGGCCATGACATATTCTTCTAAAGGTCATTTGCATGTGATGTCCAAGACTCTGAATGAGGTAGGAGCCACATAGGTAGGGCCATACTCAGTTGTTTTGATTGTGTGTCTCTGCTTGGCATTTGTCATAATTTTGTAGCCCTCTTGCTCCCATTATAGAAGTAAAGCATACCATTTTTGCAAAAATGAAGAGTTGAAGTTGGCTAGCTTTACTAGCTCTTAGCTTGTTGTAGAGACTTTGCTCCTACTATTTGATGTGATTAGTCATTGTTTGCAAGCTTACTCTTGAGAGATCTCATTGGTGATCAATGCCTTGGCTACCTTTGGAATTTTGATGAACACAAACTCATATTCCTCCCAAGTTCATGGCAAGGAGCATACTTCCATTCCTAATATCTCATCAAGGAGGCCCAAGTTCAATTGTTTAGAGCTCCTAGCTAGTGTCGTGAATGTGGCATCCAATCATTTGATGCCAGGTGATGAGGTTGTCTCTCATGTTTGTGGCAAGGTTTGAGACCAAGGCAAGGATAGATCTACACTTATACGAGGGTCTAAAACCTACGCGAGGTTGGTGGACTGGATAACTTAGGAACTGATGCATGTGCCATGAATTGGTTAGTACGGTGTTTGGCAGCTACTTGTGTGATGGGTTGGTCTTGGGGCTCAAGTGATGCACTGTTTTCCACTTGTGGAGCAGTTGGAACACTAGGATTATCAGATGGAGTTGTTCTAGGGGTAGCAGGTTTTGGTTTTGGTCGATAGACTCATTGAGATTCTATGGATTTGGTGCTTTTTAAGTCAATTGGTTTCTCATTCGTGGTGGTTAGCTTATTGTTTTGTGGAGATGGTCTGGAGGGCCTAGATTGAGGGACATATGTGTTGCTTGTAGTTTTGGGAAACAAAATCTAGTTGTTGTCTTTGTAGTAGCCTTGGACATGCAATAGGGTTTTGGGCACCCATCGTGGCTTGGCCATTCCCCAATTTCTGCAGTGCCATCTTTGTTTCCTAGGCCTAGGGCATGATGTTCTCTGGTTACGAGTTTGCACGATTTGTCTTTTAGGTAGTTGCTATTAGCGTTTGGGAATGCCTTTGAGCTATTGCTTAGTGGTCTTGGGTGTGGCTTCTTTAGGTGGCAGACAATTTGTCTTGGCAAGGTGGGACAAGTTATGACCCCCCTCCTTAGACCTTGCACTTGGTTCCTCTACCGGTGGCACTGTAGGCTACAATAGAGCCACACTGCCTTGCTAAAAGCATGCTGAGTTGAATGCACTGCGAGCCATAGTCAACATTGTAGTGTGCTTATTTTTTGAATGTGCATCCTAGTAGCGATTCCTTACTGGAGGCCTTGGTGTTAGGCATCACATACAAGATCATAGGTAGGCTTTCAAACATGATAGAGACCATTATTTTGCATTTCCCCAGCAGTGGGTAGGAATGTCCCCCAAATGGGTTGAGTTTGGCACTAGTAGGCTACAATTGGGGGGTTGACCAATGAGGATCCAATGATCGTGCATAAGGATACTTCAATCAGCTCCCTCGTCAATGAGTGCACCAAAGGCATATATCTTTGACTAGTGATCAATATGTACAAGTATGTAGGTGCCACTTCGTCCTCATTCTCTTTCTCAATCTCAATGATGGTGGCTACTCTTACATTTATAGGTAGGTTCAACATTGGAGGCTTATGTGGTGGGTGTGTTGGTGTTGGTTGATTGCTAGAGCTCCTGGCCATCATGTAGAGTGGTACTAATGGTGGTACCCTACTCTTTGGTAGTAGCTGAGATGGTGGGACTCTGTGGGACTCACTAGCTGTCCTTGTGTAGTTTGCTCATAATCCTCTTTGTCATGTGAGAATGGCATGTCAATGGTGGCTAGTACATGCATCCAATTCTGCTCGTCATCCTTGGGGCAAGGGATATACTTTGTTAGTGGCCCATAGGAATTGTTGACTTGTGAATCTCCAACACTAAGTGTCTTTTTCCATATTTTGCAAGCGTATTTGGATCCTTCATGTTGCTCATCAGGCCAAATAATGCACATACTAAGTTATATTTACCACATTATAGGTGGAAATCAGAGCCTTGACTAAAAATTCATAGAGCTTCCTATTTCTCCAAAAATAGTATCTTCTATCTGCACAATGAGAGCCACACAATGCACCAGGGGGGAGAGAGGGGGGACTCATGATTTGGGGAAATCTTCATGCTCCCCCCTTTCGCCACGTGCCTTGTGTGGGTTTGGGTATCTTTTATCTAGGATTTTCACTTTTTTTTTGCCTTTCCACCATTTGGAATTCTAATACCCTCTTTGTATTTTCTTGTAGAGATGGCTAGTGCATAGATCATGAGACTAGTATCATTGAGAGACCCTTACATTGTATGGTAGGGATCTACCTCTAGAGAGAGTGTATAGCAAGGATTTGGTTCTAGGAGGAGCATGTCTACATTGCACGCCATATCTCAATAAAAGAGATACTAGCCACACAACTCCATCCTAAAGGAGCCAAAGAGGATTATGGACTCAACAAGTTTCCATTTAGCAAGGTTATAACAGACATATGAGAAAGGAGCAAGAGAAAGGAGCAATCATGGCTTCCATTGGCATTCCTTGGAACTAGCTTTCCTACATGAAGTTCCAAAAGACTTTATGCTCAAATTTTTCTAGTATGCATATATTTTTGCAACTCATGCACATTGGGCCATAGTCATACAAGTGACTTCACATCCCTTAGGATTCTCAAATTTTGATTTGAAAATTTGTTGAGCCCAAATGGCATCATCTTTAAAAAAATTAAGGAAAATTTGAACAATACTCTCCTCAAAAAGAGAAAGAATATGGAGGTGGCTAATGGCACCAAAGGACCCTTGCATTCTCGCAAGTTAAGGCTATATGCTCAAAGGGTAACCCAAGATGGAAGGGATATGTGAGAGATAGAGACTAGGGAGATTAATCAAAGGCCCATTAGCATGTGTGAAGACAACTATGATACCTTAGAGATGCTTGACCCATGCTTTGATGTTGTGCTACCTTTAAGAAGGCTATAGTAGAAAGCAAGAGTTGAGTGCCTTTCACTTTAGTGAGAAGGACCTTCACAAGGAGGTCAAGAATCACGTGATGAACATTGTCTTAAAGTATATTGCTAATTCATAATACTAGAAGATTTTTGCATGATTTTCTTGTAAGAGGATGGCTTGAAACTTATTGTCACAATAGTTAAAGATATAGTCATTGTCTGGTTATTTTCCACAACCATGACTAGACAGGCTTAGCTACAATAGACATGACTATTTTGAAGGATTTGATCAAGATCTGGAGGAAAATTGTGATCTTTTCAAATTTTTTTCTCATCCTCAAACTTTGAACTATTTTGAAGGTTTTGGGATAAAAGAGAAGCTTATATGAGATGGAGACAACTAAAAGCACTTCCATTGTTTGGAATAGGTTTCTTCTTTAACTCTCAAGATTTCTTCAAGCTCCCATGGCCAATTTTGTTCACCTTTCTCTTCTTTATAGCCTACATAGCTTCAATGTCTACTTGAATTAGATTCTACATGATGATTTGAGCATCTTCATAAACATTTTGTGTGGTTGATTCCTCCAGAAAGGCCTATTGCAAATTTGGCACAATATATGCTACCTTCAAGGTCTCATTCTAGTAACATGATTTCTCAAAAATCCCCATGGCACCATAACTGTGGTTAAAATAGTGTAGCCAAGAATCTTGATTCTGAGCTCTCCGATCTTCAATGATTTCTATAATTTTGATTCTATATTAACTCTACACTACTCAAGGAAAACTATTATGCATGGAATTAGCGTTTTCCCTCTCTTTTGAAGCTGTATACTCCTTCAACATACCAATGAAAAGTAGGACACTTCAAAGATATTCATAAACCTTGAAGATTATTGAAGAAAAGGTTTAAATATTCATCAAGGGACTCTATTATAGCATTCATATTCAAGCATTGAGCAATAATTCAAGCTTGGAAGCATTATTGGAGGCTTGAGACTTCATTTAGGAATTATTTCCAAGGACTTAATTTCTTCCTCTCTTGAGCATTGAGATGTCTTGAAAACTACTAGAAAAGGGGTCTACATCAGTCTTTGACCATCCATTGTATGAGATTTGATTGGAATCAATGCATCAAGTCTACTACAAGCCTATAAAGAAGTCATTCAATGATTCTTGATCCCTCTATCTTAGCCACTTTTGTTGAGCCTTGATCCATTTTTTTAAGAGGTTCATGAATTAAATCTTTCTTTGTACTAGAGCCATTCTCTTTTTTACAATGCTTGCTTTATTCAAATCAGTAGCATAATTGCCTCTTCAAGGTTCTCTTAAGTGCAATCTTGTCTAAAATTTCTCTATTACCTAAGCCATTCATTCTAATCCTTGCTCTTAATTTGTTGTGATTGAGCATTGATGAAAATAAATCCCTTGTAAGAAAGGGTAACTGGCACTATAATGAATCACTAATTGCCAAAGGGATGTCTCTTTCCTCATCCATTTGATCTCTTCATTTTCACTCTGTTGGATCTCATGAAAGGATAAAATAATAATTTCAATCAATCCATTTCATCAATCTTTGATTAGCTTAGCATTGAGTTGCCATGTTTATTTCTACAAAAGAAAAAAGTTGAATGCCGATTGAGGTGGTAGGACAATAGTGAGGTTACCCTCCTTTACTACTAAGACTTGGAAGGGGTACATAACCATGCCCAAGTTGGAACTTTGCAAACCCATCAATTACCTTGAGCCCATTTAGGGAGCCTTGACTATCGCTATATCTCTTAAAAGGGGTACCTAAGTGGAGGTTAAAGAGATCTATAGTAGTGCAAGGTAGTTTCAAGCAATCACAAACTTGTTATAATGTTCTAAATAGGGTTTTCTAGACCTACATGAGTTTATGAATGTTTAGAGTGCCAGGAAAATCATTTTAGGGTATCTTTAGTATTCTTTTGATCCCCATACATTCCTATTAGTTCAAGCAGATACCCCTATAGTCCCTATAGATGCATAGACTGCTCCTACATGTGTTGTAATATAAGCTACAAGTGGTAAAAGCAATCCCTCTTCACCCCTTCTCCCCAATAACTAAATATATAAAGGGGAGAAGGGTACAACTCTCTCGAAGGAGGTACCACTCTATGGGTATGAGTGAAGCTAGAGGAAATATCTATTTCTTAGTTTTCTCCCTATCTTCAACAATTGTGTGGGAGCTTTGTCGAAATCCACTGAGCTTCTCCTCTCTTTTCCATGTTAGATATGCTCAATGGCCCACCCTCATAAGGTGCCACCAATGATCCATGGTGCTCAAAGTTGTAAGGCCCCCATTATGAGGAGAAGACAAATGTGAGCCCGGACATTAGTTGAGTCCTGACTTGAATATCAAATGAGGTCTATGTGACCAAAGGGCAAAAAGGAGACCATTGTGGGTCTAATCTTTGGGTTGAACTGAGTAGTTAGGCTGATAGCAACTCAAGGCACATTGCATCGAGTTGCGGGGTAAGGGAGTTAAAAGGGACCCCTATTTTGGGGTCCAGGGGCAGTGCCCCTGGCCTGACGTGTAACGTGTCCACTAGAACCATTCAGGACATGTCTTAGCAGTCCATCGGAAAGGATGTCTAGAAAACTCCACCCGGCACTCCCATGGAATGTTACAGGTTTTGCAATCTAGGTCTTCCCGAGTCTGCCACGTAGCGGAAGTATCCTGGCCGTTCCCACTTAGGATCGACCTGAATTTGGGTTTCCCTGTTTGGTCATTAGCTAGCAACAACTAGCGTCAGACCCGAGCGAACTACTTTACGCAGAAGCGCTCGGTCCGAAGCGGATTCGCGTGGCACTTGGTTCAAGGAGAATGGGAAACGAGAGGGATGCAAGGCTCGACCTCTCTGCCACAAGACATAGTCCCATTCCGTTCCCCTAAAACAGCGTGAATCGGATAGGATGTAACTCTAGGTCATTTTCCTCGTTATTCGCTTTGATGCTGATTATCACCCTGCTGTTTGTCGAAGACTTTGAGAAAAGTTCCCGGCTAACCGGGACCACCCTTCCATAGGACAGACCCATGGTCCATCCTCCGCACTTTCCTCGGTTTTTTTTAGTTATGTAATTACCTACCACATTAGTTTGACATATACAAACAGCTTCTTTGATTAACCCTGTTATGCACTGGTTCCTTCACGTAATCTTATCACAGGACATAAAGAAAACAATGTCAAACAACTCCTTTGTTATCATTATATCCTTTTATCTTCGAAATACAAGGAGTTCCCGCCCGTAGGCGTATTCATGATCCGCTCGAAGGCTTTCCAGTAATCCTTCCTGTGATTACTATCCCAAGTTTCCGCCCGTAGACTAGTATGCGGGCCTCGAGATCCAATCCCGAGTCACGTTAGTCTCTTGTGCAAGACCCGGAAGGCGAGGGATTTACAGCCAGAGCCCCCCCTGGCACCCAAGCGTCCTCCTGCTCCAAGCAGAACTCAACGGAGAGACCTCTCACGGCGGGTTCCGTCCACGTTCCCGGCGCGGTTCACAACCCCCTTGGTTAGGGTCAGGCAGGCAGTCGGGGGTAACTAAAGCTGCCTCTCAGGCACCAACCTGAAGCTTTAGATATATTTTCATCCTTTAGTTCATTGAGCAAACAATGCAAACAGTCCTTTCTAAACTGTTACAAGCACAATCAATTTCAGTGGTCTTTTAGCTGGCAAACTGTTAAGGAGTGGCTCCTTTTCTCCGAATGCAATCCACATTCGATCCGGAATCAATTGCAACTTGGCAAGATTCCTATCATTCTTGGGTTAGGGTCATACCCTACCCATACTTTAGTGTTTAGCTGTGGTAGGTTCCAGCGACCATGTCACTTTAGTTTATTGTCTGGTCATTTACTCCAAGGCAAACACCTAAACTTTTCCAAGGGTGATAAACTAGATCAATAGTTACAACTACACCAATACATGTAAACATGTGATTCACTATTTCAACGCATCACATGGTTCACAATAACCCCATCCTTTCTTGGTAACGTAAAAATGCCTGATAATCTGGACACTAACTTTCCTAGGTCCCACTAAGACTTACCCCAAATAATCATGCCACTTGCAAGTCTTAAATCATGTTTGTGCCCTTCTATTCCTCTTCGAATAACATCTTATGGTGTTAACTTTTCTCATGAATCATTATAAGGAAGATTTATCTAACAAGGTGATATGCCATTAATCTTCCCATACCTAGTAAAAAGGTGTACTTTAATAAGTTCAACCTTGTAAGGAGGCAACAGTTGTCCTCGGCTCGTCACTTTAGAATGCACAAAAGAAAACTTACTAATAAGGTCTGCAAATGCATAGACACCTTATGCTCTTTCATTAACTCCATGATCAATTCCCATATCTTAAGCTATTTCTAATAATGTTCATATAGCCAATTCATTTTCCAATTGCATTTACTTGACTAGTTGCATTTGACATGCATGAGTGCCTCCTAGTCCATGAAGTTATCGTGAATAATTCAATACTTTTGTGTGGAATCCAAATAGATCAAACCTGGACTTGCGGACTCCGAAAGATATCCACGTATGCTCGGGTTGAGCCTTCCGCATCGCACCTTGTGATCTTCCTAGAGACCATCGCGAATTCGATCTCCAGTTAGCCTTTGTGGACTTCAACTTTTTGCCTTGGCTTGCAATCTTATGACCTTGGCTCGCCTCCTTTGTATGCGCAACTCTCTTTGTTATATGGCTTCCTTGACCGAAGTTCCGATTTGCGGAATTTGCCTTGGCGGGCCTTTAGGGTTCTTATGAGATCCCTTTGACAGTGGCGATTTGAGAGCTTTAGTCCTCCTTGAAATTTCGGATTAAGGAAGGATTGATGATGTCCGCGGAAAAAGGCTCTTGCGAATGGGCCTTGTAAGAATAGGACTTTAGAGTTCTACTTCTTCTTCCAAAAATCCAAGGACCGGCCTTGGGGGTGATTAGTGGGATGGCCTTTATGGGCTTCCTCTCATATTCTTTAAAATCCCGAGGATTAAGGATACTGTGGCAAGGTGTTTACGGACCCCTCTTCTTCTCTACAAGATCTTGGCCAAGAGGCTTATGGAAAATCGTTGAGAAGGTTCGTCGCCTCCTCTTTCTTCAAGTTCCGGGGTGTGTGTGGATAGACCGATGGGCAATGTAGTGGGAGGGCCTTTAAAACCCGCCTAGAGCATAGCTTGTGTGAGATCAAAAGGGAAAGGGGAATTAATCCCGGGATAAAATGGGCTCATGAAGGCTTCCCGTGTCGCCTCCTTCTCTTCAAAGTTCCCGGGGAAATGTGGATAGATCTAAGGGGGAGAAGGTAGTGGGAAGGGGGCTTAAGAAGCCCCCTTAGAAGCTTCTTTAGAGAAGCTTCTCTCAGACACGTGGGGGGGATCCAATGGCGGATTGAAGCAGCCGGCGGCTTCACGGCGACCATGGCGGACTGGGTGGCGGCCAGACTGAGTGGCAGCGATGACGAGCAGGGGGGGTTCGTGACAGCACGGCGGCAACTGGCAGTTCGGCGGCAACGTGGCGGCAGTTCAGCGGCAGCAAGGCGGCTTGGCGGACTGGTGGATCTGGGCGGCAGCCTAGTCTCCTCCAGCTCCTTCTTCACGGCCTCTCCTCCACAGCCGGCCTTCACACGATCCTCCCCTCACGGCACACAGTCCTTCTGTCCACGGCCGCCTCCTCACTCACAGTGCCCTCCCCTCTGCCCTCCCCTTAGAGGGGGTTCTTATAGGTCCTTGGGAGAGAGGGGTCCTCCCCACGTGGCCCTACATGTCTCTCTCCCATCCTTCCTTCCTCATACATCCCATACCAGCCCATCCCTTTCCCCTAGCCACACATTGGCTGGGGAGGATAATAAAAAAATTTGCACTAATTTTACCTTTATCCTCTTGACCTCTTCCCAAGAGGCTGTTCTCCCGCAGTTATGCGGTTTGAATCCCCCGGCCCTATTCTCGTAAGATGGAGTGTCTCTATTCCCCGCGTGTAGCTATAGATCAACTGCTGGCACTAGTGATAATCCTTGCACGAGATTCATATGACGTGCGGAAAGTTAATATTTACCGTACGCGATACGCGGAAATATTACATTCTCTCCCCCTTAGAAGAATCGAGATGTCCTCATCTCGAGGTAAATTGGGGATGTCAAAGTTTGAGGGAGCTTTCATCCATCCAGGTAGCATCCTCCTTAGGATGATCTTTCCACTGGACGAGGCATTCTCTCAAGGTTCTGGATCTCAGTTGTCTCACCCTAGCATCAAAAAAATCTTGTCGGCCTTAGTTCAAAGACTCCTTGACTAGGCATTACAATCTGTTGGTCATCAAGTACATGATTAGTGCTAGGTACATACTTCATTCTTCAATAGACTGTTATGGAATACTTTATGAACCTTTAGGTTTTCAGGGTGTTGCAGTCCATAAACATTAGGTCTTAAGCACTTGAGGATCTTGTATGGTCCACAATACCTACAATCTCCTAAGGATAGAGAACTCTTCTTTGGGCATATGTGAATGAAGACCGTGTCTCCTTCCTTAATTATTCTATCTTAACACTTCAAGTCCGTGTATGCCTTCTGTCTATCCTTTGTAGCTTTGATGTCCCGATAAAGTGAAATCATGAGCTTCGCACAATATTTTCTATTTAAATAACTGGCTTGCTCATATACATACTTTCGTCCTATAGTAGACAAGTCCACTACTGACAGAGAATTCACGATACTTAGCCTCTTAGCTTTTGTTCCTGGTCCTTGATAGAGACTTCCCTTAGCATCCTTTGATAGGCTAGATCATGGCATCCTTCCTCTCTAGCTAGCTCAAGTATTAGGTCGTTTACCTTTGTAGCTAGAAATCTAGCTATTGATAGATTTTGCAAGGTTAATGAATTAAGGAATGCCTTGCAATTGAGTGCATCGGCAACCACATTCTCTTTCCCTGGTCGATACTTGATTTCAAAATCATATTCCTCCAATACTTCAATCCATCGACGTTGCCTCATGTTGAGCTCGTTCTGGTTAAAAATCCATTTAAGGCTCTTATGATCAGTTACTAGAGTAAACTTGTTACTCAACAGGCAGTGTCTCCAAAGCTTTAGAGCATGGATGACAGCTAGTAACTCCAGATCATGCGTGGCATAATTCTTTTCGTGACTCATCAATTTCCTCGAAGAATATGCTGATGATTTTCCTACATGAGCACATATCTTAAGGCAAGCATGCTAGTATCAGTTACTACCTCTACTCCTTACTGTGGTCTAAAAGTTTAGGATCAGTGCTGATACCAAACATTGCTTCAATTGGTCGAAACTATTTTGTTCGGGAGTTGACCATGTAATAGGCGTTTGCTTCTTCAATAATTTTGTCAAAGGTGCTGCAATCAAGGCATAGTTTTCTTGATGAAGACCCCATACCATCCTGTCAAACCAAGAAACTACGTGTCTCTTTGACAGATACTGGTATTGGCCATTCAAGCACATCTCTGACTTTGGCTGGATCTACTGATACTCCTTTTGATGATACTATGAATCCTAGATATTCAATCTGACGTTTGAGGAATGCACACTTCTTCATTTTTGCATACAGCTTATGAGACCTCATTGTCACCAACACAATCCGTAGTTGGGGTTCATGATCTTCTTCCTGTTTAGAATAGACTAAAATGTCGTCGAAGAAGACAAGCACGAAATCATCAAGATATGGCCTAAAAATATCCTGCATTAATCTATTGAAAGTGGCAGGTGCATTTGTAAGTCCGAATGACATAACCAAGAATTCAAAGTGCCCATATCTTGTATTGAAGGCCATTTTAGGAATATACTCGTCCTTGATCCTTATCCGATAGCAACCAGGCCTAAGATAATCTTGGAGAAGATTTTGGCACCCTGAAGGCGATCAAGAAGCTCATCTATTCTAGAGATAGGATACTTGTTCCTGACTGTTGATTGATTCACCCCACGGTAATCAATACATAGTCGAAGTGTCCCATCTTTCTTTTCTGGAACAATACTGGTGCTTCCCAAGGTGAACTGTTAGGACGGATGTAGCCCTAATCTAGTAGTTGTTTGAGTTGTTCCTTCAACTCAATTGCTTCCAATATAGACATTCTATAGGTTCTCTTCGCAATTGGGACAGCTCCTATTACTGGCTTGATCTCATGATCTACTTCTCTTTGAAGTGGGAGTTCTATTAACTCTTCAGAACTACGTCCCCGTATTCCTTCAGCCAAGTGACCAATTCACTTTACTTCTTTATCAATATTCATAGTCAAGACAATCGGGAAAAAGTTTTATTCCATTCATATCAGCATAGCCCTTTCGGGGCACAATTATTTCTTGGGCCGATGGTACAAGTTAATACATTAATTCGAGGAGAATAAGATATTATTGCATTCAGCTACAGGAACTGAGTAGTAGTACGGATTGGGGTCATTGATCTTCAGGAATCGGTAGTTCATTGGAAGATTAGGGTATCTCTTCCTTCGATATCCATTCTTCTCACGACGCCCCAAAACCTTGATTCGGTCGGCAGGGATTCTTTGAATCACTTCCCCGTACACATACTTATTTTGGTTAACCCTTCGACTTCCGACCTGTAGGGTCACGTTTGCATGAGCCTCAATAAAGACGAACAGCTTTACGATCTTCAAATCCTCCATCCACTTGATTCTCTTCAAGTTAATTTGAAGGTACGCAGGTCGATAGGCAGTTATGTAATAGATTCCTGAAACACCCATCCATCTCTGTTCCATGCACACCGGCGATGGATTGTAAATGCGGTCTAGGATGTTCATCATCTCAATCCTCTGTCGATAATCCGTGGAATGCATCGCGGTCATAAACATGACTTGGAACACTAAGAACTTGTTCCATGCTTCATAATTCTGGAAGACAGCAATCAAGTAAGGAAATGTTTGGAATACAACATTTGCTTTACTTCTTCTTATTAAAAATTCCTAAAAACAAGTCCTTTGTTGGTTTGCTCTGATACCAACTGTAACGTGTCCACTAGAACCATTCAGGACACGTCTTAGCAGTCCATCGGAAAGGATGTCTAGAAAACTCCACCCGGCACTCCCATGGAATGTTACGGGTTTTGCAATCTAGGTCTTCCCGAGTCTGCCACGTAGCGGAAGTATCCTGGCCGTTCCCACTTAGGATCGACCTGAATTTGGGTTTCCCTGTTTGGTCATTAGCTAGCAACAACTAGCGTTAGACCCGAGCGAACTACTTTACGCAGAAGCGCCCGGTCCGAAGCGGATTCGCGCGGCACTTGGTTCAAGGAGAATGGGAAACGAGAGGGATGCAAGGCTCGACCTCTCTGCCACAAGACATAGTCCCATTCCGTTCCCCTAAAACAGCGTGAATCGGATAGGATGTAACTCTAGGTCATTTTCCTCGTTATTCGCTTTGATGCTGATTATCACCCTGCTGTTCGTCGAAGACTTTGAGAAAAGTTCCCGGCTAACCGGGACCAACCTTCCATAGGACAGACCCATGGTCCATCCTCCGCACTTTCCTCGATTTGTTTTAGTTATGTAATTACCTACCACATTAGTTTGACATATACAAACAGCTTCTTTGATTAACCCTGTTATGCACTGGTTCCTTCACGTAATCTTATCACAGGACATAAAGAAAACAATGTCAAACAACTCCTTTGTTATCATTATATCCTTTTATCTTCGAAATACAAGGAGTTCCCGCCCGTAGGCGTATTCATGATCCGCCCGAAGGCTTTCCAGTAATCCTTCCTGTGATTACTATCCCAAGTTTCCGCCCGTAGACTAGTATGCGGGCCTCGAGATCCAATCCCGAGTCACGTTAGTCTCTTGTGTAGGACCCGAAAGGCGAGGGATTTACAGCCAGAGCCCCCCCTGGCACCCAAGCGTCCTCGTGCTCCAAGCAGAACTCAACGGAGAGACCTCTCACGGCGGGTTCGGTCCACGTTCCCGGCGCGGTTCACAACCCCCTTGGTTAGGGTCAGGCAGGCAGTCGGGGGTAACTGAAGCTGCCTCTCAGGCACCAACCTGAAGCTTTAGATATATTTTCATCCTTTAGTTCATTGAGCAAACAATGCAAACAGTCCTTTCTAAACTGTTACAAGCACAATCAATTTCAGTGGTCTTTTAGCTAGCAAACTGTTAAGGAGTGGCTCCTTTTCTCCGAATGCAACCCGCATTCGATCCGGAATCAATTGCAACTTGGCAAGATTCCTATCATTCTTGGGTTAGGGTCATACCCTACCCATACTTTAGTGTTTAGCTGTGGTAGGTTCCAGCGACCATGTCGCTTTAGTTTATTTTCTGGTCATTTACTCCAAGGCAAACACCTAAACTTTTCCAAGGGTGATAAACTAGATCAATAGTTACAACTACACCAATACATGTAAACATGTGATTCACTATTTCAACGCATCACATGGTTCACAATAACCCCATCCTTTCTTGGTAACGTAAAAATGCCTGATAATCTGGACACTAACTTTCCTAGGTCCCACTAAGACTTACCCCAAATAATCATGCCACTTGCAAGTCTTAGATCATGTTTGTGCCCTTCTATTCCTCTTCGAATAACATCTTATGGTGTTAACTTTTCTCATGAATCATTATAAGGAAGATTTATCTAACAAGGTGATATGCCATTAATCTTCCCATACCTAGTAAAAAGGTGTACTTTAATAAGTTCAACCTTGTAAGGAGGCAACTGTTGTCCTCGGCTCGTCACTTTAGAATGCACAAAAGAAAACTTACTAATAAGGTCTGCAAATGCATAGACACCTTATGCTCTTTCATTAACTCCATGATCAATTCCCATATCTTAAGCTATTTCTAATAATGTTCATATAGCCAATTCATTTTCCAATTGCATTTACTTGACTAGTTGCATTTGACATGCATGAGTGCCTCCTAGTCCATGAAGTTATCGTGAATAATTCAATACTTTTGTGTGGAATCCAAATAGATCAAACCTGGACTTGCGGACTCCGGAAGATATCCACGTATGCTCGGGTTGAGCCTTCCGCATCGCACCTTGTGATCTTCCTAGAGACCATCGCGAATTC